>NC_133529.1:78051524-78354554 GCF_048544455.1 Silene latifolia
ATATTTATTTATGTTTGCATGCATAAGATCTAAATTAATTTTATAACTAAATTAAATTATAACATATAAGAATATGTTTCATATTGAGATATAGATTTCTAACAAGCGGTATCATGAGCCTTAGGTTGTTTGCATGCAAATCGGTTATAGTTTTTCCGAGTTATACGATTAACATATAAAACTTATAAATTTGTGTTTATTATGATATATCACGAAATCAATTATGCATGTTAACGTTTCTGGTCCTAAAATGTATTTAGGATTTTTTGGTTAATTTATGGATTTTTATTGTTCATTTTATATTATAATGGCATTAAAATGTGATTTTATGATAAAAATGTCATTTTTGGACGAAAAATAGCTAAACTTCGATTTTTCCTGTGGTTTTTGGATATGTTTTCAAATATATTATATACTGATGGCCTGTAAATTTTCATAATTTTATGAGTTTTTATGCTCGAAATATGGATTTTTCATGATAAAATCGAATTTAAATGATAAAATAGGTTAATATGAGAAATATTTTGAATCTGGTCATAGAAATTTAGTATGTTGTCACATGAAATTTTAAAAGATGTGTGTAAAATAATAGGCTATAATGAAGTCTTTATGCATGATTTATGAATTTTTGATGAAAAATAACATAAATAGTGACTTTAATTAGTGAATAATTGCTAAAACATACTTCATGACTAAGGAAAAACGTCACATGTTGCATTTTATTACCTATTTCAGATATAAAATTGAAAAGTTGATAAATATAATTTTTCTCATATTTTTATGATAATATTTGATAAATCCGATAAACCGCAACATTGTTTTTCCTCGATGAATTTCGAAATTTTTAACCTAAGTTTTTGAACATTATGAGTGTCATGGTATTTTTCCAGAATGTTCATGAGTTTAAATTTCAAATTTTGAATTTATTTGAAATTTTTATGATTTATTTGAAGTTTATGGCTTTATATTGTAATTTTAAGTCCTTTTATGAACAATATTAAGAAATATAAGTTAATTATTGTCAATATGTTAGTGGAGACTAATTTTGAGTCCTAAGATGGTTAGGGTAATTAACTAGTACATAAATATGATTTTATGTAATTATTGTGATTTTAAAAGGTTGAATCACGCAAATCCGTAAAAACCGATCAATATACGATATTGGCTCCTTAAAGGCGATTTAACATAAAATTGGGCATGTTCATACATATTATAATGCTGCATTTTATTTATGATTGTCATAATTTTATTTTATGTAATTTTATTTTATGTAATTTTACTTAGTATGGCCTAAGTTTTTAATTGATATTACCCGAAATGTATGGGAATATCGATTCGGTTGTAATTTATTGTGATCTCGTATCACCGTTTTGTAATTTAATAGATTTATTTTATTTTAATTACAAATGTATAATAGGAAATTATGTAATTTATTATGTAATTTAATTTTTCCGGAGTTCCTTGAAGACGGTGCCGCTTAAGAAGGCGATCCTTTAAAGACGGTGTTACCTCGAGATGCGTGCCAAAACCGAAGTTCAAGGGACCAATGGAGTTGGTTTCCGAATATGTAATAGTTTATTAGATTTACTATTTTTAGGAAGGCCATACTAGGATTTAATTTATGCTTTGCATTTTATTTATATGTTGCATGCATCGCTAAATCGCCATAACTATAACATGCATTATCATTTAGTCGAGTTTATCGACCGTGTCAATTACAATTATCGTAGTTCACCGCTTTAGTTCACTTAAAACGTGATAGATAATAAATTGACATGACCTCTCGCTAAATAAACAATTGAGACTTAGCCGTACCAAAAAGTAGAAACCATGAAAACCTATTTCGTGAGGGAGTGCACTCGGCCACACCGGGGTACAAACCTTGTTACGTAGGGGAAGTGGGTGATAAATGTCTATCCACCGAATTTATGTTAATAAAGGGTATTTCGGCACACCGTGCCCTAAGTTAATATAAATTTGGATCATGGACACATTTATTCGAAATTTGGGTTGAACCCAACGAAAGTATTCACGACGATTTCCGGATGTGTTTCAGGCTAAAGATAAATATTAATGTAATTTTATCGACCAAGAGTTCTAAAAGTAGAATCGATTAAAGAGTTAATCCACCGAGTTATGTTAATAAAGGGTATTTCGGCACACCGTGCCCCAAGTTAATATGAATTTGGATCTTGGAATCATTTATCATAGTTGGGTAGAGGTCACTATGTAAATGCTTTACTTGTTATTTACAAGTATTAATAAAACGATGAATGTTAAGTATTCCACTATTCCGTTATCATATTGTTCTATTTCTTTACCGAAATTTATATACGATATCATTTCGTTTTTAATTCAAATCTCCATTAAAACAATCGTAACTAAAGACAAAACTTGAATTTTTCTTCTAAAAACCTCGTATTATCCATTGCTAAGGATCTCTTGTGAAGAGTATAGATAAAAGTTATTCGTAATCAAAAGGGTTTTTGATTCTTGACGAACATATCTACTTACAATGAATTTTTTCTCATATGCTTAATTGAGTTAAGTACTTTGAAACGTTACATCATTTTGGTAACTAGATTTGTTTGAAATCAAAATTGACCAAAATACCGCAACCACTTCAATGAAAGTTTTAAGACTAAACAAACGAATGAAGAGTAGTCTTCATAAATCACAATTTTGCTTCTCTTAGCAAAGACTCATTGTAATAAGTGAGAGCATTCTCTTAAACCGTTAACAAAAGGATAAGGTTTTAAAGAAGTAAAATTAGAATGGAATTGATACAAGGTAATGTCAAAAGTAAAGTTATTGAGAATAACGATACTAAACCTATCAATCCCGACCGATAAAGTTTCCATTGTCTTAATTATTGGACGCTAGAAAGGAAACTACCCCAAATTATTGAAGAATCAACAAGTTAGTTGTGGGACATCTAATGGGACCTTCTTCTTTAAATGTTTATTTGATTGACATAAATTTTGCTAGTACTACTTCGTTAATATTAGAAACCGGTGGTGGTTTTCATCATTGTATTTGATACATAGGACGATTAGAATATGACGACTAGCAACAATAATGTTGAGAGATAAAGTCATTGTGTAATCAATTTAGTTTTGGGTTTATAGTTGTACTTAATTGTGACTATTAAGTTCATAAACTCTAAATAAGAATATAAACTTGTTAAGATACAAAAGAGGTTTCACTTTTGTGACCCTATACACCATGATTTGATGTATGGCTAGCTCAGTATCAAGGTGATTATATTCTAAACCAAACTAGAATGATATATCATGAAGATGATGCAAGACTCAAATTGGTAACCTAAGATTAAACCTTAGATTCTGGAATGATGAACGCAAAGAGTTATCGAGTACTCTTGAAACCATTATATTTTATGGTATATGCGTATCTTGTATTCAAAGCAAGATGTCTCGTGCCTTTTGGTTGAAAAGGAGATCGAGGTTGTAAATCATTGATCCAAAATAGGTTGATCATTTTCTTTTACCAACGATTTAAGTTGACGCTAATGTGTTCGCTTAATAAGGTAAATAGAGAAATCTTTGAAGAAGTTCAAAGAGTTCAAAGAATCACGATCTAGTCGTGATGGGATTATCAAAGTGAAGACTTTGATATAAGCCAAATGAAATGTGATATAGTATCACAAGTTAATCTCTCTTAACACACATTATGGAATAATGAGTGGTTGGATAAGAAATCAAACGCTATTCGATATGGTTCTAGGCAATAAAGAACAATGAGAGATATTTATAACGGAAATTGAGTACACTTGCAATCCTGAGATGTGCAAGAAGGATGAGTCCCGCACACTGTGAAAACAGTGGGAGCTATTCTAAGGCTAGAGGGCCTATGTCTAGATTGGATCTAGACACGTACTCAGAAAGTTTTGTAATGCAAATGTATACATTACAAAGGAAAACGAGTATGTAGTAGGTTGAGTTAGGCACAAGAAGTTGATAAAACCTACTAACCAAAGCCTTTTCATAGGCTTAACATGATGAGTCGGGTCATTTCAATTGGATTGAGATTAATAACTACATACAAGATCAAATTAGATTATAGAATATGATATAGTAATCAGGTATTGACTATTCATATGTGATAATCACATTTGTCGTTCGAGTTTTTAAAATCTGAAAACTCCTTTTATACCTTGTTACATCCAAACGGGTTGTAGAGACAATATTGAACCCCGTTAAAGTGAACCCGGATTAACATGGTATTCGCCCATAGTCACTTGTATGAGGTGAAGTCTCGAAGTGACTAGAGTGTGATGCGATTGATGGCAAGTTCAAGTGCCATAGAGTCATGTGAGATGACTAGTCGATCACATAGGCAGACTGTTAGGAACACTTTGTCGGGCAGTGACCGCTTATAGAGTTCTGGCAAATTTATATAGCCTGGTCGTGGCGAGAGCTACTATAGTATTCTACTGAGTCGATTCTTTTGACTAAAGACTGTTTGCCTAAGATGGCACGGTTTCAGATTAGCTTTGATTTATGTTACTACGACCTTCGTAAATGGGGTCAAATGGGCATTTTTTGGGTTATGATGGCTGTGGCTAGTCGAAGGAAATAAGTGCGATAGGAATTGTCCACCCCTTTGTCAGGGTTAAAACAATATCTCAGGGCCACTCGAGGAGTAATGAACTGGAAATGCGTGGCCACGCTCGGAAGGTTTCTATGGTAGAAAATTCCGGTCAATCAGTTATTCTCCAGATCGAGGAAACCACTCTCGATATGATCACTTGCAAGTACGACCCGAAAGACACCTTGCATTGAGTGGGAGATAGTAATAGGACAAGAGAATTGGGGACGCACACTTGTCGAGGACAAGTGGGAGATTGTTGGAGTAAGTGTCCCCGACAATAATGCGATCACAATTGTCGATCATATTGATCACATATTTAAATCTCATATCAAGAATACGAAAGGGATGATACATTACATATATAGTCAACTGGTCCACACATATCGGTAATGATTGGTTGACTAGAGTTTGACATTTCTTGTCGTAAATGCGACGGTGGTGATCGATTGATCCTTGAGGTCACACCTAAAGGACGATTCCCTTAATTGAAAAAGGTTAATTAATTGTATGTCGATACAGATTAATTAAATTCCTTAAAATTGAACAAATTTTATCATAAGAGAGAAAATGACATCTTATTATAATGTGATTAAATAAGATTTTATTTAGTAATTTAGTTATATTACTAAAATTAATCAGTGTTTGCGAAACACGCGAGATGAGAATGATAAGTTAGTTATAATTACAAGATGTTGTGAATTATACTAACTAGTAATTAAATGACCATTTTATGTGAAAGTAATTTTGAATTACTAGTCAATTTGTTAAATGTGATTTATTTAATTTGTAAATGATATTTAATTTGTTAAATATGCATTTTAAATTAAAACATGACATAAGACATGTTACATGTCACATGACATACAATTGTACAATTGACAAAAATAAAATGGACTCCATATTACACATCAAAACCGAAATTGGTGGGCAAGCTTTAGAAATTTTGTCTTATTCATTTGTCTTATTCATTTGTCTATGACACTTGATAGTTACTTGACCATGACAAAGCCTTACACTAGTTTGTCTTGTGAAGACAAAAAGGAAAAAGGAAAATGGTCCCAATACCATATAGACCACCGGTTTTGTAGAGAAATTAGAGAGGTTTTTCTCATTTTTCCCATTCTTCTTATGTTTTATGATAAACAATACACTCTCTCTCTTGTTCTTCATAAAATCAAGTTTTATGAATCAAATTTGTACAAATCAAACACTAATAATACTAGTAGTAGTATATGAGTATTAGTAACCGATTTTAAGGTAAACCACATAACAAATATCTATTACATGTTAGTTTGTGGGATTTCGGGATAGTCTTGGGTGCTACTTATTGGAGGGCTTCTATTTTGAAGTCATGAATGTTCATCCATTATTGGAAAGCTCAAGAACTAACAAGAAGGAGATCTTGTTGGTGCCCATAAGACCGAAATCACATAGTAAGGATGACGATTCCTTCTCTATATTTAATTATGTTTGCATGCATAAGATCTAAATTAATTTTATGACTAAATTAAATTATAACATATAAGAATATGTTGCATATTGAGATATAGATTTCTAACAAGGACGAGGTCGTCGACGTGAAATATCGAGAGGTTGGCAAGGCCAACCGTGCCTTCTTCGAGGAGTATGTTGATGGAGCTAGCCCCGATGTGATAAGACCACCGAAGAGGAGGAGTTCCGGCCCCAAGAATACGGTGAGCCATGCATTGGCTCGTTTCGGGTCGAACATGAGGTCTTGTGCTAGACCGGAGGCCGTCGCCGTTTTAGATCCGTTGAGGATCCGTTCTGAGGAGGTAATCCATGCTAGGCGGGCCAACAAGAAGAACAAGGGTAAGATGTACCCCGAGGGAAAAGGCAAGGGTAGAATGGAAGAGTGAAGACCTCCATTACCCACTTTATTATTATGTTGTATTATTGTTGTGAGTTTTTATTATGTTGTACTAGCTAGTTATTGTGTGTTTTGATGTACAGGGCAAGGTTATGATTGGCTCCGAAGGGAGGGATATCTTCGTCAGAGAAGACGACTGGGTTGTTCAAGTCAGGGGCGTCCCTTGTCAGATGTGCCACTATTTCTTCAGGGGAAGAGGTGGAGGGCACGGTTAATTTTCCCAAGGCTTGCAGCAAAGCCTGTCGATGCTCAAAAGATGTCGCGATCAGTTGCCAAATTGAGATTTCGGCTTTTGCCTTCTGAAGCTGTTTGAGGATTGAATTCTCTGGAGCCTTTGGTTGAGTGTCTACTTCCGGGACAACTTGGTCGTTTGTTGTTGGAACGACCATTGGATTGTTCAGATTCTGATAGGGGCGTCCGGACCGGGTAAGGTGACCGATCTCTTTCGCCCGCTTCTCTTTTTCTGGGACAAGGTAGACATCTTCAACATCATCTCTCCAGATGCCGTTGATTTCAGGATCTCGAAGGCACCTTGGAGGGGTATTTCTGGGTGGGCAGTTTTTGTGAGGGATATTTTTGTGAGGGTAATTTTTGTGAGGGTAGTTTTTGTGGGGGTGATTATTGTGAGGGTGATTATTGTGAGGTGCATGCCAGAATGGTCGCGGGAGCGATCCATCCTGGTGAGGGTAGCTTTGGGTGCTCGGGGGACTCTCCCTCGGGCGTGGTGGCGGAGGATTGAAGATAAGTCGACGGTAGGCATCGTCAAGTCGGGTAATCCTCTCGGAGAGACTGGTTATGGCTTCTTCAACCTGTTGAAACATAGTGAGCATAGTGGCGGCACTGAACACAAATACCCTGTCTGATGGATCTTTTTCCAAAGTGTTTACCTCGTCATCAACTGGCAGGATGAGGTGTGAGCAGTCCAGAGTTGGCTCATCGTTGGAGATGGCGTGGATTCCCAGAGGATTTGTTTTGTTGTTTGGCTTAGTCGGCGGGGGTAAAGGCAGATCCCCTTTCTCAATCATGTCTTGGATGATGTGTTTGAGTTTGAAGCAGGTTTCAGTATCATGTCCCTTCCCTTGATGGTACTGACAATAGGCATTGGGGTTCCAGAAGCGGGATTTCTTAGCATCGGTCGGATCCGGGGTGGTTCCGATTGGTTGCAACTTTCCCCGGTCCATGAGCCTCTTCAAAGCACTTGCATAAGTTGACCCTATATTAGTGAACACTCTCTGGGGGCGCTCAGCTCTCTTAGAAGATGGTTCAACGAGGTTGACCTCATCGATCTTGTTCGTTTGGCCGTAAGGGCGAGACCCGGTTGAGGTGGATCCCTGGTAGCCTCTGCCAGTGGTCTTGGCCAAGACGCCTTTCCGGAGGTCATATTCAATGCGTGTCCCCAGAATTTGCAGATCCTGGAAGGTCTTAATATTTTGATACCTCAGTAAGTTGGCATACACTGGGCGGACTGAGTACTCACCCTCCTCCAACGGGTTAAGAACTCGGTGAACCCCTTCTTGTCGTTCTGGGTTAGAACCTCAAGGGTACGGGTATTAGCTTGGATTTCAACATTGTCAGCATATTGCTTAGCAAATTCAACCGCGACCTCATCCCAAGTAGTAAGGTTTTTCGAATCAAGGGAGTAGTACCACTGGCGAGGAATCGGTTCCAAAGAGGACGGGAAGATCCGGGTGAAGAGTTCCTGTCTGACCCCCTTAATGGCAATGTAGTCTTTGAAGGCACGGATATGATTGAGCGGGTCCTCCACTCTTTTGATCTTAGGTACATCAGTTAGGGTAAAGTTGTCAGGTAACTGATCCCCAATAGGTTCGAACCTTCGGTTGTTCTCAAGATGGATATTGTTACCCCGGGCTAGGAGCTGTTCGTCCAGGAGCTTTAGCCACTTCTCAGTTTCAGTCAGAGGTGGAGCATTATGTTCTCCAGTTTCTTTGTTTTCTAGGGCGTCGATACGGGTCTCGACACGATACAGGGTGACCTTAAGAGCGGTGAGCGGGCTGGCTAGCTAATCAGTCGTGACATCTCTGTTGTTATCATTGTTGTTGTTGTTGACAGACGAAGTTGAAGACGGGGCCATGGCTTTGAGGCAGAAAAATGGCTCACATTACAACTCAATCCGACACGGTTCAAAGACTGAACGCAGACAACACAAGGACGAGACAAAGATCCGACTCAACAAGACGAGGGTGACCGTGTGTGGTTCCTCGGTGCTGACTCGATTTATGACGTGACGGTGTTGACCGAACTTTTGACACGAGTCCAACATAACGGCGTGACGCCATTGGACGGGTCTCGTGGTGAGACGACTCATAAGTAAAGACCCATAAGTACGTTTGCTTTGACTCGATAGACACGAGGTGGAATTGGAATGGTGGACTGAAGTTTCCGAAAATAGAAATTTTCAAAAAGATTCATTTGTCGCTTTGTGGACGGCTTCCGAAGATATAGATCTCCGAAAGTCGATCCGTTGAAAGGGTTGTCTTAAGTTTATTTGCAAAAGACGGTTTGAGTTTGAGTCGGCTCGGAAAACAAGGTATTGCCTCCTAAGACGGTTTTTGAAATTCAAAATTGTATGTTTTGAAAATCGAGTTTGAAATGTTTGAAGAGGTCTCGGGGACGGTGCATGGTCCTCGGGATCTCAAAAGTGTCTCGAGAAAAGGGTGTGTGCTTTTCTCGGGTTTTGAAAGAGTCATTGTCGGCGCGAAATGGGTTAAAATCCGTGTCTAGACGCGGCGATTATAACGGCGTGAAAAGGTGGTTTGAAATGGTTGTAAAAAACCGAGTTTGAAAATTGTCATTACGATGGCCTAGAAAGGCGTGTTGAAATGGTTCAAAAAAAACCGAGTTTGAAAATCGTCATTACGACGACCTAGAAAGGCGTGTTGAAAATGGTTATAAAAAACCGGGTTTGAAAATCGTCATTACGACGGCCTAGAAAGGCGTGTTGAAATGGTTATAAAAATCGGGTTTGAAAATCGTCATTACGACGGCCTAGAAAGGCGTGTTGAAATGGTAATAAAAACCGGGTTTGAAAATCGTCATTACGACGGCCTAGAAAGGCGTGTTGAAATGGTTATAAAAACCGGGTTTGAAAATCGTCATTACGACAGCCTAGAAAGGCGTGCTGAAATGGTTATAAAAATCGGGTTTGAAAATCGTCATTACGACGGCCTAGAAAGGCGTGTTGAAATGGTTATAAAAACCGGGTTTGAAAATCGTCATTACGACGGCATAGAAAGGCGTGTTGAAATGGTTATAAAAACCGGGTTTGAAAATCGTCATTACGACGGCCTAGAAAGGCGTGCAACGGTTGGCGAAAGGCCGAGGTTTGAAGTGGCCATTATAACGGCGCAAAAAGGTGTTTTTTTGAAATTTTGAAAATGACACGTAAGGACTTATGATCAAGTAGCACATAAGCACTCACAGTTTCATTATATTATACATTATGCTGACACGGGTTTGGGTTTAAAAGGGTGGGTTACACACCAAGCAATCAAACCCCGATTTGCGAGAGGGATACCAATCCAAACAAAATGTGTAAGGAGGGTGCCATAGCCTCGTGCTCGAAAGTGATGAAAGCTCTTTGAAGAAACAAAAATGTGTAACGTCAACGGTATGCTTGACTCAATCGGGATTCGAAACGCGGGGATGAGAAAACTCACGCCGACGAGACGAGCCAATTGGCCGAAAAGGGTTAGGTTGTGGGATTGGACAAAGAACCCGACCGTGACCGTAATATCAATTAATGCATTTCAACCAAGACCTCGTTCGAGTCTCACAATCTAGGCATCACAAAGGCGTAAGTGTCCTAGTTATCCCAGCGGAGTCGCCAATCTGTGGACATGGCCCACCTGCGTATGCCCGGTTCGATCTGTGGACAATGGCAGCGGTCTTTTTGAAAGCCATGCTCGGCGGTGTAAAGATGCTTTCGACCGGATCGTTTTAGATCGGTCGGTTTCGACTCGGTAAGGGTCTCGAAACGATTAGAGATGTTCGGAGTTGCCACCAAGCATTTGTGGGATGCTTGGAACCCGTTCGAAATCCACTTTATACCTCGGTCAAATCGAAGCACAAAGCAGCGTTTGACATAGGTACTAAAGATAAGGAAATCGTCCCTCTTTAGCATCCTATCTCTAGAATGACTCTCGTACGCCCTGGATAAGGTCGTCCACTATCCAAAGTTTCTGAGTAAGAGGTGAAGGTACGTATTGGGAAGCCCTTTAATCAGACACCCAATCCCGCCCGCGGTAGCGGCCTCTACTGATCGATCTTGGTTGGTTGAATGCAAAAGTTGATAAAACGGTTTAAATGCATGAATGCGCATCCAATAATTTAAACCTAACATGTGAGAGCTTTCCAAGTCGGTTGATTTAATCCAAGTATCAAGTATAAGATGTCGAGTTGGATTAATGATTGATTTGCATGCAAGACGGAAATTAAACATCCATTTACCGTATTAGGTTTATGGTGCATAACGTGATCCATTTGTAGCAAGGCATTTTGTAAATGTGATTTTGAATAAGCAAATAGTCATCTGATCCGTCCTATATCCGGGCTAACCGGAGTCGGGATTGTCCTAGACGAGTGCTGGAAAAGGAACAAGCCCTGTACCAGACGGCTACATGAGGCGCGAGCCAGCCGGCGGTGTAAAGGGGCCTCCTCTGGTTTTGAAAATGAGAAATGAAAGGCCTGTTTAGGCGCGGGTCAACCTACGGTTATATGCCGTATTCTGGCCATTTAGAAAACGTTATAAAACGTGTTGAAAAACGGGTATTTGAACCCGATTTGATTTGAAAGGGTCGTTTAGACCGCATTTGTTGATTTGAAGAACTAGACTTGAATAATCATCATTACTTTGACGGTATTCAATGTCGGGTTCGGTTTTGACAAGCTTGACATGAATAGTTTTGAAAATGATTATGAACTAATTGTTTTAAGTTCATTTGAATATCATTAGTCGACATTCGTCATCGTACCCAAGTTAAAATCAGGCATGGTATGTAGAACCAAGGATGACTTTGTGTTGGTGACTAATATGTTTACTTTGAAAGTGTCAAGAAATGATGAAAGGCTTTAAAATACCTCCCAAAATGTAAAGAAATGAAATAAAAGGGTTTAAATACCTTTTAAATGTCATTAACCAAATATTATCACCGAAACACAGATTTAACCGTCATGGTATGAGGAACCAAGGGTGAAAAATGTTTTATGGTTAAAGCAAATAAAATAAAATAAAAATGTTTGAAAATATTTGAAATGGTAAAAACCGATTACAAATATGAAAATGAATTAAAGGGGAAAGACGAGAACAAACACGGTTGAGTTCTGACCTGGACACCCCATTTAGGCGCGGGCAAGCCGGCGAACCAAGGGGCTTCTGTCTCAGGCCAAAAATCAGTTTTGGCTCGTTTATCCCATGTTTTGGTTCATGTTATGCAAGTTTTAGCATGTTATAGTCATGAAACAAATAAAAACATGATAAAAGAAGAATTTTTATACCCTCATACTTACATGTTTGGTTATGGCGAGTGACCGACGTAAGTGTAACAACTCGTTTGGTCGGAAAAAACTCGGTTTAAAACCGTTTTGGTAAGTAAAAGAGTGTTTTAAGATTAGTGACGGTGTAGTGGTCGAAGTGGTCGGTCAAGTGATTTAATGCACGATGACGGTACCAAACAATGTGTAAGGCTTGTATTTACGATCGGTAGGTCGTAAATACGCGTCGGATTGTGACTTGAGAAGTCGAGTCGAGAATTTTAAGGGAGAAAAGAGAGAGCGGACACTCGCGTAAGTTCTCAAATGGGGGCATTTGAGGGGTATTTATAGGAGAATGAGTGGTTGTGTGAGTTTTGAGCGACGTGGCCACCTGGGCTGCTCAAAGTGGCGCGAGCCACGTCGCGGGTCTTCGAGTTGTCTTGTCGCTTCCACACAAGAGCAATCATGATTTGTTCTATCCTAGGATTTGGATGAACATGTTTGGTACTTGACTATGTAAGATTCCGGGAAACCTTAACATAGAAGGTTTGAAAAGGTTTGTTTTTTGTGGTTGACTCGGTTTGACTCGTTATTGGAGTCGGGATTTGAATTTTTGAGTCGGTTTTTGGTCAGGTGTCGGTTTTGACTCTAGTTAGTGTCATTGCGACCCCGTCTTCGTGCATTAAACACTCCAGGTATTTTTGAAATGTTTTGAAATGTTTTATTTTCGAAATCGTTTTAAGTTTTCCGACGTAAAGTTGTACACATACTGTCGATCAAACGCCGCGATTCCAAAGCATGTTGTAGTCCGATAATCATCGGGTGTTTGTTGGAGTCTCAGCAGATACTGGGTATCTACAGAACCTTGTTAGACACTCACATGTGAGAGTATTCATTTCATTATTGGGGTGATTGGGGTTAACGGTATTGTGACATAACTATGTTGAATGATTCTTAAATTTAATGGCTGAAATCATCTAATTGCGTGGCTTTGTTAAGGTATCCGTTTTTTTTTTTTGGATAATCATCATTGAAGAGCTTAATGGATGATTCATCATATCCAGATATACAGTGATTCTTAACTACCGAATTCAAGCATTACAAATTGGTTGAAGGAGTTGTTTCAATTGGTCAAACAAACTCACTAAAGAAGGGTAAGTATAAAAAAGGCTATTGGCTCAATGGTAGAGCTACGTACATGTATGTGTACGAAGGTGTGGGTTCGAATCCCACATAGCCTAGAAAGTATAATATCGTCTTTATTATTGTTCCATGCCATCATTGATCCATTTTGTATATGACGAAGCTAATCCGACAATAACACCACAACAATAACACTACAATAACAACATAATAACACTACAGTAACACAATAATAACACCAGAATAACACCCGGAGTAAACTCACCCCCGGAGTAAACACCTGAGTAGCAACACAACACAATAACATCTGAATTACACTAACACTACAATAACAACATAATAACACTACAGTAACACAGTAATAACACTACAATAACACCAGAATAACACCCGGAGTAACACCACAATAACAGCGGAATAACAACACAATAACATCAGAATAACACCGGAGTAGCAACACAACACAATAACATCAAAATAACACCGGAGTAGCAACACAATAACAGCAGAATAACAACTGAGTAAGAATAACACCAACACCTGAGTCAGGTAAAAAAAAAGTAAGCAACATAATGAGATAATTAGAAAATCGTGATAACATAAAAGTAACACTGGAATAATAAGTGATAATACAAAAAAAAAAAGTATAAGAGTAACACTAGAATAACACCTATAACAAAAAAAAGACGAAAAAAAAAAGAATAACACTGGAATAAAAGATAAAAATAAAATAAAAAAATAACTGGAATTAGAGAAGCATGAGAACACGAGAATAACATGTGAGCGCAAACTCACCATAGAAACCAAACTAACACTTTTATTTCAGTGTTACCACCTGTTATTCTAGTGTTATTCTTTTTTTTTTTGGGTTATTCTCATTGGTACCCCTGAGTTATCAACTTTTCTCAATGATACCCCTCCCTTTTTATAATCCTCAATTATGCCCCTAAACTTTCTTTTTTACTTCCAACAGTTACCATAGCTCTTTTCCGTCAAATTACTTCCGTTAGATTATGGCTCAGCTGCTTAGTGTACCATATACCTTCTCTCTCCCAAAATTCACTCATCTTGCCGCATGATCAAGAACTTGTTTTTGCTGATGATAATCATTGTTAATGCCAAAATTTGATCTGCTATTATTCCTAATTTGTTCATAAAATTGATTAATAGCACCATAATTCAAAATATCCTGTGATAAACCCAACTCAAATTATACTCTCCAAAACCCACCAAACCCATGTTCAAATTTGACACTTCCATACTCGTCTTTGAAAACCCGGTTTCTTGACCCAAATTGAACCTGTATCCCCACGAACCCGGAGGCAAATGATTGCTACCAATCAAGTTCCAAGTCTCGGATATTGTTGCAAAAACAGAGGTACCATGTTCAGAAACGGAGGAGTCGGAAGCGAATAAGAAAGAAGCGGGGATGGTATTAGTACCAGTGGTAGCAATAATGGCATTTTCTCATTGTTGTAAAAGCCATTGAAAGTTTCACCATCATATTTTTGACCTCATTCTTTAGTTAATTGGAAAATTTTAGCTGCACAAACTGCTGGCATCCTAATTCTTATACATCTTCCATCAACTTTTTTGTGTTTGTTGGGATTTGATAACAATAGGGATGGAAAATGGGAAGGTTTTTCATTAAGGTTTAGATTATATGCAGCCGAGTGTACCATATTCTCCATATACCTCCTCTCTCCCAAAATCCCTGAGCCATAATCTAACGGAAGTAATTTGACGGAAAAGAGTAATGGTAACTGTTGGAAGTCAAAAAGAAAGTTTAGGGGTATAATTGGGGATTATAAAAAGGGAGGGGTACCATTGAGAAAAGTTGATAACTAAGGGGTACCAATGAGAATAACCCTTTTTTTTGTGTTACAAAGTGTTGTTCTAGTGTTACTTTTTTTTTACCGCGTGTTATTGTGTTGTTAATGTGATTTTTTTATGTTGATTTTTTTTTCACCACATGTTATTCCAGTGTTGTTATTGTAATCTTTTTTTATACTTTTGACTTTTTTCACCACGTGTTATTCCTATTCCGCTGTTATTCTGGTGTTATTGTGATTTTTTTACTTTGATTTTTTTTCACCGCGTGTTATTTCAGTGTTCTTGTGTTTTATTCCAGTTATTGTGATTTTTTTTACTTTTGATTTTTTTTTCACCACGTGTTATTCTAGTGTTATTGTGTTTTTATTCCGCTGTTATTCTGTTGTTATTGTGATGTTACTCCGAGTTATTCTGGTATTATTGTGTTTGTACTGTTGTTTTATCGTCCATGCAGGAGTCGAACCCACACCTTGTGTCGTAACACAATGCTCTACCATTTTGAGCTAATAGACGTCATAGTTCATAGAAAGCCACATAATAATCCTCAAAACATTACAATGTGCACATTGTAATCGTCTAGCAAGTCAAACTTGTTTATGAGAACATATCATATCAGCTTCAAAACTCTCTATAAAACCTGGTGCTTCAAAGGGACATTTCAAACAACTTGTATGCATTTACATTTTCGACAAAATCTTACAATATTGGCTAAAAGGCTTGGCCTTACCAGCAACTCCACAATAAGAGAAAACTACAAGATAAAGCACCTTAATTTACCTCAACGAAGTACCATCACAAACCTGCACAAGCTCGCATTATACTTGATGCTCCTTCGCCTCCGTCGTCACTCCGACACAAATCAATTTACATAAAATTAAAAGCGGACATTATTACTGCAACATATGAACTCCGATCTAAGTAAACAAATAATCATGAAAATTGCCTTAATTTACCTCAACGGAGAACAATTTCAAACACCAGCGCAGTACGCCAAGAGATAAATTAAACATCAGTCATATCAGCAGGTAACATTAATGCAGGATTACTAGAAAGTCTAGAATAGGTGAGAATAATAACATGTACGACAACAGCAACGATAGTAGTCCTCCACCTCAACTCCACACATCGCACACTCCGCCTCACATTGGACATAACGCTGCAGAAGAGTATTGCTAGCTGCCCACCCAGCGAAATGAGCAAGCTTTGGTGGTATATTAAGACTCCCAAACCATTTCCAAAGATCCTTTAGATCGTTGTCCAGTGTCCACTATCGAGTTCACCGCCCTTCATTCCAAGAAACACACACACACTCTCACATATTTAGCCCAAGAATTAATCAATAAACATGGTAAACTCCTTAATCCATCTGTACCCAGTTCTTCCAAATCAAATATCCTTCCCTCCATTACTGAATCATATGATGAAATTTCCCTGGTGACCAATTAAAGGACACTCAAACTCCAGTACATTGAGCTATCTTTACAAATAAATGTCTGACGAAAGGCTCAAAGCCAACTTTAGGGGACTTGAAAAATCAAAAGACCATTCGGCGTAAAAAGGCTAAAGATAAAGACGCTTAAAACCCACCAGTTAATTCTATTGTTGGAGCATTATAGCAAAGGATAGCTGCTTTCCAACCTGCATCACAAAACAACAGCATAAGAGAATTACAATAGCTAATTCAGGAGAACATGCTACATGCTTAAAATATACTCCCTACTACATATAAGCTGGCTAGGACATTATGAATGCATATTAATTATTTTCTCTCACTGAGAAGAGACAAACAAGTACCAATTACAACATATAATTCAAAAAAAATTAGTAGTTTTAGCTACCTCCTTACAGTAGTATTACAATCCGTTTTTTTGTTCAGGCTACCTATTTGATACACAAACAAGTTAGTAGTTCAGTAAAACATTGAACATTCGTTTTCCTACACCATTTCATCAACAAAGTTATATAAATAGTTAACAAAATTACGTAATTTAACCCATCCAATTGTGAATCTAAGAATAAGCATAACCTTGCTTCCCAAATTATTGACTCGGACACAAACAGTACCATGATAGACCATAACTTACGCAACCATTAAGCTCTTAGACAAGACATTAACACTGACACTCTGACAGTATTGAATAACAACAATGACTAGTGAGTTTTAACTTACAAAGTTATAACAATAACTTGTTACTTACAAATGTTACAATCTCTACTGCTAACATTAGCAAAATAATTGTCACTCTAAACCGAAACGAAAGAGAGAATACAACATAAAAAAATAATCTAAATGATTAGAAATAACACAAAGCCTATGAAACATTCAAATTGAACCTTGGGATAAGAAAGTATCAGTGCAGAAAAACTCAATAAGGATAAACTTAATAGATGAATAAATGATGAATTAATGGTAAAACCCTAACAATACAGCACTTATTTTACTGAATTGGAAATTTGAATGAATGTTCAATGTTTTATCTTTAACATTGATTGATTATGATGTGGAAATTTGAATTACTAACTATAACCTTATTGATTATGAAGATGATTGCCAGTATTGCAACAGAAATCGAATCACACTCTCAATTACAAAAAGAATACAAAAATTAGGTCAAGCCTTGATTGATTAGGAAGAGAATCACCAATGTCCGTCGACCAAGATGTCAAGAGAAGAACAATGCGGATGATCGTGGAAGACAACAAAATAAAACAAGAAGAGAATAATGGAAGTACCTTACATTGCAGGAAAACTGAAAAATTTAGAAGAGTATGGAGTAACGAGTAAACTCCACAACAAGGACTCCAATTATCAACAAATGTTGCTTTAAGGACCTCAATTATTGTTAAGTGGCTTTAAGGACCTCACGACATAAATTTGACCAAATTACCGTTAGATTTATTACTCCCATCCTTTTTTCTTCCCAATTTGTTTTTAAGAATTGAAATTAACAACTTTAACAATAAATAAATAAAAACAAAAATTATTAATAATAAAAAACAAAATAATTACATCTCTTATGAAAACTAATTCACATAAGTAGTTTTTCAATAAACAATTTATATATACAAGTCATGTTTTTACGGAGAAAGTTCCGTCTTGAAGATCGCGTGAAATGAATTGGGAAAAATTAATAAATGAGTGTGAAGAATCATATGTTGGTCTCCCACATCAGAGAAATAGAGAAGAGTGATCTAGATTATAACCCAGGGGGCTACTCCTACCATTGTCAATTGGTTTTGGGAGGGAACCTCCTTGGACTTGTAAAGTTGATACCGGGTACGGCCAGACCCATGTGCGATCTAACAATGAGAAGTAATACAAATGATAAATATTTTCTTAATTATCTTATAATGATTAACGAAACCAACAACTATTAAAATTTTAGTTACAATGTCCGCCCATAAATATTAATAATGAGTTTGGTTTAGATGAAAACAAGTTAAAAAAAAGTGTTACATAAAAATAAAAATTACCGGTCAAATATTATACCACTTGTGTATATAAGACAAATATATTATTTTTCCCTATACATTTTTATATATACAAGTGATATATATGTAATTCTCCTCTTAAGCTTAAAACGAATAATGTCGTCTTAAAGGAGACTAACTGATAAAAAAAAAAATTGAATGTGTAAAGATAAAATTTGGTTTGCAGGTTATCATGAATACCCGGAATTTACCCAGTGCACATCAAAATTAGCGGTTGCGGGCACCCTTATCACTAAAAAAATCGTAAAAGAAATATTTTCTACTATTCCAAAACAAAATCGAGAAAAAAATAATAAATGAAGATAACGGTATTTAGTATGGACGACAAATATAAACTCACACAAAATATATTATGCCTAATTGCCTGTGGTTTGAAATTTTTTACCTTGTTCTCATTTTTAAGAAAATATCTACATCTATAAATTATAAATAAAAATAAGGGTATTTTGGTCCAAAGCACATAATGAGGTCCTTAAAGCTACACAACAATAAGTGAGGTCCTCAAAGTAATATACAAAGATAATTTGGGTCCTTATAGTGTGGTTTACTCATGGAGTAACTTGATCGGTAGGGAGAGAAAAGAAAGGACGGGAAATAAATTAATGAAAGAGGGAGGATCTTATATATAATGGGTTAGATTAGATCTGAACCATTAATCTATAATACTCTAATTAACTTGGTTATAATGAAAAAAATGTTCTAAAACTTTAATGTTTACATGATAATCATTTGTTTACATATTATTAAAATATCTCTTTCAAAAAAATAAATAATAAATACATACACGTCTACCGTTTATTGATTATGCGAGAAAAATTAATAATAAATAATTTTTTCTATTAAAGAGATAATAATAGAAACTCTAATAAGAGATCTCTAATAAGACAATACTTAAGAGACTCAAAAAAATTTTGGTTGATATTTAAGTGCCAAAGATGACTCCTATTTATAATCATAGGCTCACCCCACCTTATTGTAATTTTCCGATGTGGGACAATTCGACTATTTATACATTATATATTAACACCACCTACATTGTTTTTCAATATGGAACAAATAACATTGTTAGAAATACACTATGTTTTTCGCCTCCAATTCGACATCCAACCCGATTAATAATGAGAAAATAATATGCTATGTTCGTACGATTTTTCTATACTTATATATATGATATGATGTTTTTTCTAAGTATATTATTTGTCCCACATTGAAAAATAATGTAGGTGTGGTGAATGCTACATATGAATAGTTGAATTGTCCCACCTCAGATGATTATCAAGGTGGAGTTTCCTAAAAATTAATTTAGAAAAGTATTATAAATAATATTTTTGGATGCAAGAAATAAAGTGTAGAATCTTTTAATTATTATAATTTAATATTTATTATATTATATTATATTTAAGTGATATTTCTAATTTTTATATAAAAAAATTATACATTTGATTTGATTTGTGGTAACAAATGCTATCATTAGAGTATCGATTTCATATAATTTGTTAATATAAAAAATTGTGTACTTCTTAGTATGTTATATGTTCCACATTAAAACATAATCTAGTGTGATGAATATACTACATATATAAATAATAAAATTGTCCCACATCGAAAGATTAACATAAGAGGGGGTGATCCCATGATTATAAATAGGAGCCATCCTGGAAAAGAGATTATATATAATGTAACGTGTAAATGATAATAAATCTATACTCTAATGGTAACAATTTTTTTACCACGAATCTAATTATATAATTTTCATAGTTTTTTTAAAGATATTTTTTGGTCAAATGAAATGAAAAAGCTTTTATATAAAAATTATAAACTATCACTTGAGTATAACATAGGAAATACGTGTTATAATAATTAAAACATTCTCCACATTATTTTTAATATCATATTATGGAGATAATGATATAAACTTCTAAGAACTCTCTAAGATAATATTTGAGAGACTCAAAAGATTTTGGATTGATATCTAAGTTCAAAGGATGCCTTCTATTTATAATCATAAGTCCACCCACCTTTTGTTAATCCTTCGATATGGGACAATCCTATTATTTATATGTTCAATGTGGGGCATATAACATACTTATGGGTGCCTGGTTGGCTAATATGGAATTGAATGGAATGGATTGAATCAATTCAAATGTTTGGTTGGGTGATTTTGGAGGAGTTGGATACTCAATAGATTCTAACTCCATCTCAACCCCTTGAAAACTCACATCCACCTTCTCCCCTTTAATAAACTTCATTCCTTCCCTTTACTTATTTAGATTGATTCAAATAACTTTGAGATGAAATGAAGTTGGAATCTCATACATATATGATATCATACTCCGTTCCATTTCATTCATTCATCTCGAACCAAACGACTCCTAAGAAATATATCATCTTTAATATATGCAAATAATATGAAATCCATACTCCAATAATAACAATTTTTTTACCATGAATCTAATTATATTATTTTCATAATTTTTTTTACCATATCATATGATCACCCCATCTTATAGTAATTTCCGATGTAGGACAATTTTACTCTTTATACATTATATATTAACAAAACCTAAATTATTAATGTGGACAAATAACACACTAAGAAGTAAGAAGTACACCATCTTTTTTCGGACCTAGTTTGACATCCAACCCGATCAATACTATACTATGTTCATTTATTTTTATCAATTAAAATATGTGCAAATGATAAGAAATCTTTACTCTAATGATAGCATTTTTTTTATCACAAATCTAATTATATAATTTTCATAATTTTTTAACGATACTTTTGCAAATGAAATGTAAAAAATATAAAAAATATATATTATAATAATTAAAATATCCTCCACATTATTTTTTTATATCATAATATGGAGATAATAATACAAAATCTTAACTCTTAGTAACTCTCTGAGACAATACTTGAGAGACTCAAAAGATTTTGGGTTGATATCTGAGTTCCAATGATGTCTTCTATTTATAATCATAGGTTCAGCTCACCTTGCGTTAATCTTTCGATGTGGGAAAATTCTAATATTTATACATTCAAGGTAGAACATATAACATATTAAGAAATACAGCATCCTAAATATGTGCAAATTATATGAAATCTATACTCTAATGATAGCATTTCTTACCACGAATCTAATTATATTATTTTCATAATTTTTTTACCGACATTATTTTGCCAAATGAAATGTAAAACTTTTTATATGAAAATTAGAAAGATCGCTTGACTATAAAATAGGAAATATATATTATTATAGTAACTAAAAGATTTACCACTTTATTTTTTACATCAAAAATATTATTTATACAACTTTCCTAAATTAATTTGTGATGATGTGGACAGTCTAGAATCGCTCGAAAAAACTCTCTTTTATATATATATATATATATATATATATATATATATATATATATATATATATATATATATATATAGATTCTTCCCTATTTCCTTATTCGGATTATTCGGGTTTTCTTCCCTATTTCCTTTTTTTGGGTTGATTTGTGTGGTCCAAATTAAATTGCATGTGGGTTAGTGTGTTTTGTGTGGTCCAAATTCACTTTCTTATTTCTTGTGCAAAAAGTAAAGGGGAAGAATATAGTGAATAGGAGGAGTATAATCCAATGGTCCACATCGGTGAGCACAAACTTACCTTAAGAAACAAAACTCACAAGATCCTAACTCTCTCTCTCTCTCTATATATATATATATATATATATATATATATATATATATATATATATATATATATATATATATATATATATATATATATATATATATATATATATATATATATATATAGGCCGAATCCGTGATGATGTTAATTATGGCGAGCGCGGCCTCACCAAATTCCTTCATTAATCCTTCATTTATGGACTAACTTTCTATTATTCATCAATGAAAATTGAGGGGTCATTCCAAATCTTTTCATTTAGCCCAAAATACTTTCTCTCACTAAAATATTAAATCATACAATAGCCCAATTACACACTATCTCTCTAAAATATACAAACAAAATTGTTTTCCTGAAAATTCTTCAACAAGCAAGCTCTCGTTCGTTCAACGGAAATTCTTCAGCAAAGCTCATCAATTTGTTCATCGATTGTTCGTGGATTTCATCAAAACAACATTCAACAACGTTGATTCAAGTAATTTCAGAAGAAAAATCGATTAATTTTCAGGTAATTTCATAATTTTGATCAAAATTGAGTATATTCATACAATTCTGTCAATTCACTCATAAATTGATGATATCAGGTTCGAATTTGATCAAATTGAACGATTTTGTAAATAGAACGTTCGAATTTGACCAATATTTTGAGCGATTTCCTTTTTCTCGCGATTTCGTACTACTTACTAATTTGTTTTTGACGATTTTGCAGCTCTAATTGCTATGGAGATTGTAGATATCACAATGACTGATGATAATAGTGTTATTGAATCAGGTATATCGTTTTTTATGTAATTTTTGTGAAATCTCATGTTTTCTAATCAATTTGCATTTGTCAAAATTTCTGCTCGATTATTATGGAATATATGGATCGATATTGTATTTCAGTTTTTTTGCAAGGTTTAGTTTATGAATTGAGTTGAATTTGTGAATCTTAGGACCTAATTGTGTGACTGTAAGAGTTGGTTGAATTGTTACTGTAAGAGTTTATGAATTGAGTGGATTTTGTTGTTTGGTGAATCTCAGACCTAGTTTAGTGAATCTTAGAGCTTGTTTTGTGAAACTTGGTCATCATAAGTGGTTAGAATCACCTTTGCTGCTCTTTTACTTATTTTGTGAATCTTAGACCTTATTTTGTGAATCTCAGACCTTACTCAGTGAATCTTAGCAAATGATGATAGTGTGATAATTAAATAAAACTTAAAAATCTTCACCAATTTTTTTTTAAATTATTTGAACTAATAATCTGATACTTTATTTAGTGAATCTCGGACTTTATTTGGTGAATCTCAGCCTTTATTTAGTGAATCTTGGGCCTTATTTTGTGAATCTCTGTTGTTAAACGTTACTGATGCAATTTATTTATTTCTTTTTGTGTGAAGGAGAGACCGTAGTTTGTGAAACTAGAAGGTTATTTTGTGAAACTTAATAACTAATATATACAACCTGGGTAAGATTAAAAACTGAACTAATAATCTGAACCAAAAAGTGAACTTGTGAATCTCAGTCCTTGTGTTTGTGAATCCTAGAGCTCTTTTTGTGAACCCTTTAGGAATGACCTATTCTGCTCTCTTCCTTGCTCAGATAATATCCTCAGACTTTATTTGTGAATCACAGACCTTATTTAGTGAATCTTAAGCCTTGTTTTGTGAATGTGAGATGTGACTTTGTGAACCTTTTATCTTCTTAGGTATTGATTCAAATGTCAACAACAACTCACAGTGTAGTGTGACGCCTCGTGTCGGTTGTGGTGAGGTTCCTTGCTCTAATGGTGGTTCTAGTCAGGATGGTGAGGGTTCTACTGCTGTCTTAACAACCCCTACAATGCCAACTATTTCCACACCTACTACTTTGGTAACTTACACACCAGGTGGCACTGAGCAATGGATAAGTAGGATTGAAGAGAAGTTTACACCCGTGGTTGGCAAAACATTTGTGGACTTAGAGTCAGCAATGTTGTTCTATAAAATTTATGCTATTGCTTGTGGGTTTGAAGCAAGGAAGTCTTCAACTAAGAGGTTTAAAGATGGTGTTATTCGAACAAAATGCATGGTTTGTCATCGTCAAGGTTTTAATAACAGGAAAAATCGTCCTCCCAAAGCTGATGCAAAAACAACAACCGTTTAAACTGGTGACAAAACAAAAGCTGGTGCAATAAGTGCAAATAGAAAAACAAAAACTGCTAAAACCAGTACGAAAAAGGGTTGAGGTGCAGGTGAAGCTGAGAGTTCCAATAAGCAAAGTGGTACAAGAATAACTAAAATTAAAAGGTGGGGTTGTGAAGCAATGATAAAATTCATGTTCCATGAAAAGATGTAAAAGATTGAACAATTCTGTGAGGGTCACAATCACCCAAAGTGACGCTTTGTCAAAAATAGGGAATTTGAGAAACTTCTTTGTTAATATAAATCAACCGACCGAATATCATAAGCAATTGATTATCCAAAATTCGAGATTGAATGTCGGGGCTAGTTTAACATACAAATTATGCAAGGAACAAGCAGAGGGTTTCGAAAATGTTGGAGCTACCCTTACGCAGTTCAAGAATTTCCAAAGGAATGTAAAGTGTCTACTTAATGGCAAGGATGGACATATGTTCATCTCTCGTTTAGAAACCCTCCGAGAAACAAAAGGGTTGGTATTTTCATATGAAACAGATCTTGTTGCTTTGACAAGAATTTTTTGGACAAATGCGGATTCCATCAGATGTTACGCATTGTTTGGTGATGCTATTTCATTCGATCCAACCTATGGAACGAACAAATATAACATGAAATTTGCACCTTTCACTAGGATTGACAATCACAAAAAGTCAATAACATTTATATGCGTGCTTTTAGATCATGAAGACGATGACTCATTTATTTGGGCATTTCAGCAGTTCCTGAAAGCAATGGGTGGCAAAGAACCCAATTACATCATCAGTGACCAAGATGCCGGAATAATAAATGCAGTTCCAGGTGTGTTTGGAATATCTTACTTTTGTGAAACTGGTTATTTATTTGGTGAATCTAGGAACATTATTCGTGAATCTTGAAGTTTATTTTGTGAATCATAGAGCGTGTTTTGTGAAACTTAGATCTTGATTTGTGAAACACAAAGCTAATATTCTTAAAATTGGTCATAAGTTGTTGAAATTGCCTATTTTGTTATTTCTCTTATCTTGTGAATCTCAGACCTTGTTTTGTGAATCTCAGACCTTATCTTGTGAATCTCAGACCTTATCTTGTGAATCCCAGACCTTGTTCAGTGAATCTTTGGGCTTGTTATGTGAAACTTGGTCGTGGTTTAAAATCATCTATTTTGCTCTTAATTTTGTGAATCTCAGACCTTATCTTGTGAATCTCAGACCTTGTTCAGTGAATCTTTGGGCATGTTATGTGAAACTTGGCCGTGGTTTAAAATCATCTATTTTGCTCTTAATTTTGTGAATCTCATACCTTGTTCAGTGAATCTTTGGGCTTGTTATGTGAAACTTGGTCGTGGTTTAAAATCATCTATTTTGCTCTTAATTTTGTGAATCTCAGACCTTGTTCAGTGAATCTCAGGGCTTGTTATGTGAAACTTGGTCGTGGTTTAAAATCATCTATTTTGCTCTTAATTTTGTGAATCTCAGACCTTATCTTGTGAATCTCAGACCTTGTTCAGGGAATCTTTGGGCTTGTTATGTGAAACACAAAGCTAATATTCTTAAACTTGGTCATAAGTTGTTGAAATTGCCTATTTTGTTATTTCTCTTATCTTGTGAATCTGAGACCTTGTTTAGTGAATCTTAGAGCTTGATTTGTGACCAAAGATCTCTGACAATAGATAATGTGGATTTTGTGACTTGCAACCGTGTTCAAAAAAGCAAGACATCGCTTTTGCATGTGGCACATTATGAAGAAAGTAACAGATAAGGTTGGGAGCACAATTTGCAAAGAGACTGATTTCTTAAGTCGTCTGAACAATGTTGTCTGGAGCGAGGACTTGGAGCCTGAGGAATTTGAAGAGAATTGGGCTAAGGTCATTAGCGAGTTTTCGTTAGAAGAAAATAAATGGTTGACTGACAAGTTTGCGGAACGAGATCAGTGGATACCCGCTTATTTCAGGAATGTGCCGATGGGCAACATTTTAAAAACCACACAAAGATCAGAGAGTTCGAATAGCTTCTTCAAGAGATTTGAAAATAAATATGGGACTCTCGTAGAATTTTGGATGAGATTTGAGAGTGCCATGGACCAACAAAGGCACAATCTAAAGCTTCTTGAAGCACAGAGCCACAACTCAATGCCTGAAACCCTATTCGGGTCAAACTGGGAGGCCCATGCAGTGAAGGTCTATACACATGAAGTGTTCTTTGACTTCCAAGAGGAGGTTAAATTTTCGGTAAATGCGTGTAGTGTTTGTGGATACACCCCACCAGATCCAGTAACTAACTTTGAAGTTTCAATTGTTGAGGACGCAAACAAGTGAAAGAGATATGCAGTTGAGTACAATAGGAGAACAATGGATGTCCGTTGTGCATGTAAATTGTTTGAAAGGAAAGGGATCTTATGCAACCACATCATTTGGATTTGCTCGGGAAAGTTTAAGGAAATACCTGAGAAATACATTTTGCGTAGGTGGAGTAAGAATGCACTCAGAAACCCGGTTTATGATTTGAATGGAAATTTCCTGGAAAACTATGATCTTACTGGTAATAATAAATTTGGAATGTCTCGGGTGTGGTCTGAGATTTACGCAACTGTTGGTATGCTCAAAAGAAAAGAAGAAGAGTCAGATATGAGAGAGTTTGCCAAGCTAATAAAAGAATTCCGAGAGAAGTTGGAGCCAAACCCAAAGCCTTTGACCAAAGAACAAGAATTGGAGGCACTTCTCAACTGCAAGGCTCCAAAAGAAATCAAGATCTTACCACCTAAAGTCTCTAGAAACAAAGGTAGTGGTAAAAGGATGGTGAGCAGCAAGAATAAGGCAATTATGAAGGCAAAAAAACCGAAAAGGTTGTGTGCTAAGTGTAAACGCATGTCACACCACGATAAAAGAAATTGTCCAAATGAGTTTGCAGAGCATCCTCCTGAGAATCAAGTATGTATAATTCTAATTGAAAACGCAACTACTATTGTCTACTAATTCTTTTTTTTTTTTTTAAAAGTATCTAATCAAGGTTTGATTCTTCACATAGGGAGACACATCGGAAGAAGAGGAAGAAGGGGAAGAAGTCGAGAATGAAAAATGATGTAAAGGAGTATTCTTAAGCAACGAGAATAGAGATGACGATTGAAGAAGACAAGTTTTAAGCTCATTTTATTTTGGTCAATGTTGTGAATCCTGTGAATTCTGGACCTTATTTTGTGAAACTGGAACGTAAAATTGTGAAACGTGGTCCTGAATCTAGCATCAAGCGTTTTTATCATTTCAGACCTTTTTTGTGAATCTCAGACCTTATCTTGTGAATCTCAGACCTTGTTAAGTGAATCTTAGGGCTTGTTATGTGAAACTTGGTCGTGGTTTAAAGTCATATATTTTGCTCTTAATTTTGTGAATCTCAGACCTTATCTTGTGAATGTCAGACCTTGTTCAGTGAATCTTAGGGCTTGTTATGTGAAACTTGGTCGTGGTTTAAAATCATCTATTTTGCTCTTAATTTTGTGAATCTCAGACCTTATCTTGTGAATCTCAGACCTTGTTCAGTGAATCTCAGGGCTTGTTATGTGAAACTTGGTCGTGGTTTAAAATCATCTATTTTGCTCTTAATTTTGTGAATCTCAGACTTTATCTTGTGAATCTCAGACCTTGTTCAGTGAATCTTTGGGCTTGTTATGTGAAACTTGGTCGTGGTTTAAAATCATCTATTTTGCTCTTAATTTTGCTCTTTATTATGACTTTACAACTATCAAATATCTTTACAAGAGTTGATGAAGGCAACAATCTTTACAGGAACCTCGACCCACTTTTGCTCAACTCAATGTCAATGTCAATGTCAATGTCAATGTCAAATTAGCTCAAATTGCTCAACTCAATGTCAAATTAGCTACATAAGTCACATAAGTGACCCAGAAAAATTATTATGACTTTACAACTATCAAATATCTTTACAAGAGTTAATGAAGGCAACAATCTTTACAGCCTCGACCCACTTTTGCTCAACTCAATGACTTCACATCATCCCATCAACACGGACAATTGTCTTCTTTAATTAAACACCTATACAACCAAAAACAAGTACAATCGACTTATTTACGAAATATTCGCCAACGTTATGAAGAAATGAACTTCACATCATTTTTAAGACAATGAAGTGTCCCTTTTTAGTATTTTTATCCCATTTAAGTAGTTCCAACATGATTGATTTTCGATATTGTGGCAATTTCTGCAAAGAGCGACATATATTAATGAAGTATATAGACAACCAACCTATCTTTATTTGGTGAATATCAGACCTTGTTAAACTAATGTAAGCCTAGAACATGAGAGAGAAAGCGATTATTGAGCGAAATAAACCCTAAACCCTAGTTCTACTGTTCATCTTAATTTCTGCATTAATTGAGCAATTAATAATGGCGATCATGGTTTTTAGTGAACACCCTGAATCATCTTCGTCAAAAACAAAAACAAAAACACCAAAAACAACACGTAAGTCACCAACGCCTGCAAAGAATGCTACCGGAGTACCATCAGCTGGGGAAAATCCAGTATCAGGTGGGGGTAACCCCGTACCTTGTTCGGGGGATGCAACCAAGACCAAAACGATGGCTGAACTAACAGGGATACCGGTGCTGAATTTGTCTGAGGATGGTGCAGATAAATCAGGATGGAAGTAGAGGAAAAATGGAAAAGATGTGCCGATAATGGAGCCTATTATGGAAGATGAGGAACTGAGTGACGTGCTGCAGTTTACTTCTGAGGACATCAAATCTGAGGTAGACTTCTGGAACACTGCTGTGTATGGTTATATTCTTGGTGCTAACCCACCATGGGAGATGGTTGAGGATTATGTTTACAAAATATGGGATCAATATGATGTGGATAGAGTCTCGTTTATGGAGAATGGTATTTTTTTGGTTAGACTTAAGACGCTTGCACAAAAAGATAACCTGCTGAATTCTGGGCCATATCTTTTTGAAAACATACCTATTATTCTTCGTCCATGGTCAAAGGATGTTGATTTGATTAAGGAGAAGGTGGATAAGGTGCCTGTTTGGGTGAAACTTTATGGCATACCCATTAAGTTTTGGGGTGACTTCCTTCCTAGTATTGCAGGACTGGTGGGTAAATTTGTTAGGAAGGATCTTGCTACACAAGACAAAACCAGACTGAGCTTTGCTCGGGTTATGGTTGAGCTGACTATTGATCAGGTGTTGAAAGAGAAAGTTAGATTTTTGGATGAGGGTGGTCAAGTGGTTGATGTTAGGGTTGAGTATGAATGGAAACCTATGTCCTGCTCTATTTGTAAAGGGTTGGGTCATGGTTCACAACACTGCAGGAAAGCTAAGCCTAAGCCAAAACCAGGTCAACCTAAGATGAAGCCACAAAAAGAATGGTGGCCTGTCTAGAAGCCTGTAGTGAACACTGTTATTGAGCATCCTGCTGCTATATTTACACCTGAGGTTTTTCCTCCTCTAGCTATTATGGTGAAATCCACACCTGCTAGGCATGTCATGAGAATGAGTAGACAGGAGAGCTTTGCAGGGTATAAGGCTAAGGGGGGTTCTGGACCTTTTACCTTTATTGATGCCTTGAACAAACTGGCTACTCCAAAGGGGGGGTAGTGCGAGAATAGAAAAGATCCCCCTCCACTGGTTTTAGATGCATAATATTGGATTCTGGAATGTTAGGGGGCTAAATGATATCAATAAACAGAAAACGGTCAAATGGTTTTTGCAGAATAATGGAATAGCCCTTTTTGGAATTTTAGAAACAAAAATAAAGCCTAGCAAGTTTCTGAATAAGTGCACTAACCTGTGTGAGGGGTGGAGTGTGTCTACTAATAGTAGCTGGCACAAGGGGGGGAGGATTTGGATTTTGGAAGCCCGAGTGTTTTCAGGTTCAGTTCCTTTCCTACAGTGCACAACATATACATATGAAAGTTATATCTAGAACAGATGACAAGGAATTTTTGTTAACTATGATATATGCCTTTAATGGGGTTGAAGAGAGGCTGAGTCTTTGGGAATTTTTGAAGCAGACTGCTATCACCTGTACTGAACCTTGGCTCTGGTTAGGGGATTTCAACACTGTACTGAGTCCAATAGAAAGATTAGGTGGAAGTTCTACAGAAAGGGAAATGGAACAGTTCTAGGAATGTATTTCCTTATGTTGTATGGATGACATTCAAGCCACTGGAGCACTGTATACTTGGTCAAAAAAACAAGTACCACAGGATAGAGTCTACAGTAGGCTGGATAGAGCAATGGGAAATCTTGAATGGATGGAAGTTTATGGTAATTATAATGCTCATTTTCACCCTGAAGGACTGTTTGATCATTGTCCTTGTACTATTGTTGATAGGACAAGTGAAATTAAATGCAGGAGGAACTTTAAATATTTTAATATGTGGGGGCAATCTGAGTTATTCAAGCCTTGTGTTGCAAATGTGTGGAATAGGAAGAAAGATGGGACTAAAATGTTTCAAGTTGTGAAGAAATTAAAGGAGCTGAAACCAGATTTGAAGCAACTTAACAAGCATTGTTTCTCTGACATTGAAACAAGTTTTAATGTGACTGGCATTTTGCTTGAAAAAACCCAAAGAGAGCTGGTGGTTAGGCCTGGGGATGCTGATTTAGTCCAACAGGAATGCCTTGTGGCTCAGGAGGTGAGGGAACTTCAGAGAGCTAGAGATAGCTTTCTAATACAGAAAGCCAAGCTGCAATGGTCACTGGAGGGAGATATCAATACTCCGTATTTTCACAATGCTATGAGGAAACGAGTAATGCAAAATAAAGTACTATGTATTGAGAACCAGCATGGAGTTTTATGTACTGATGGAGCTCAGATACAAGATGCTTTTCTGGAGTACTATCAGGATCTTCTTGGATCTAATAGTCAGGTGGATCATGTGAATATCAATGTTGTTCAGCGTGGGAAATTTTGCACTACTGATCACTGGACCCTGTTGAACACACCTGTTTCTGCTGAGGAAGTTAAAGAGTGTTTGTTTAGCATTCCCAAAGACAAATCTCCTGAGCCTGATGGTTACACAAGCCTGTTTTTCAAAGATGCCTGGGATATAGTAGGGAGTGAGATTTGTGCTGCTATTATAAACTTTTTTGATACTGGCAAGCTTCTAACTCAAATTAATGCCACCTCTATAACTTTGATCCCTAAGATGGATAGACCAACTTCTGTCAAGCACTTCAGGCCAATAGCCTGTTGTAATGTCATGTATAAAACCATCTCAAAATTGTTGTGCAAGAGGTTGGTTGGGGTCCTTCCTGATATAATTAGCAGAAATCAGGGTGCTTTTGTGCATGGTAGAAGTATCCTTGAAAACATACTGATTTGTCAGGACTTGGTAAGGCTATACAATAGGAGTACCTCTTCTCCTAGGTGTATGTTCAAATTGGACCTCCAAAAAGCCTATGACTCTATTGAATGGACTTTTATTGATGAGATGCTGAGTGCAATGAACTTTCCTGATAGGTTTAGGAGCTTGGTGATGACCTGTATTACAACAACCTCCTTTTCTCTGAATTTGAATGGATCTATGTTTGGTTACTTCTCGGGTAAAAGAGGTCTAAGGCAAGGGGACCCAATCTCTCCCTTGCTCTTCACCATCTGTATGGAGTACCTCTCTAGGATTTTGGATTATGCAACTGATAAATGGTTTTTTAGATATCATCCTCTGTGTGGAGCTTTGAGGTTAACCCATCTTCTTTTTGCTGATGATTTATTATTATTTTGTAAAGGAGACACTAGGTCCATTATGTTGCTTTTGAGAGCATTCTCTACTTTTTCTGCAACTTCTGGGCTAAAGGTTAACCCTGCCAAGTCTGAAGTGGTTTTTTGTGGAGTGGATGCTACTGTCAAGAAGGATATTTTACAGGTTTCAGGTTTTAGAGAAGGTCACTTACCATTTAAGTACTTGGGAATTCCTATCCAACCAGGAGGCTATCTAAGCAGGACTGTTCTATTCTGGTGGAGAGAGTTGTGGCAAGACTAAGGAGTATAGGGGCTAAGAAGATGAGCTATGCAGGGAGACTTACCCTGGTTAATTCAGTTTTGAATACTTTACACAATTACTGGGGATCTATCTTCTTGATTCCAAAATCAACTATCAAGAGAATTGAAGCTGTGTGTAGGAACTTTTTCTGGGATGGAGGTACTGAATATAATAGAGCTCCTCTTGTAGCCTGACATACTATATGCACAAGCAAGAAGGAAGGGGGGCTAGGTGTAAAGAATGCTGAACTGTGGAATGCTGCAAGTGTTGGTAAACTAGTGAATTGGATATATACTAAGGCTGATAGACTTTGGGTGCTGTGGGTGGATCATGTTTATTTGAAAGGAAAAGATTGGAATTCATATGAACCTCCTCCTGATTCTAATTGGAACTGGAGGAATATATGTAAAACTAGGAAGTTGATGGCTATGGGATTTGTAGGGGATCAGTGGACTTTGGATGTGAAGGGGTATACTGTGAAGGCTGGGTACCAACTGTTGCAGGGGCAGCACCCTCCTGTACAGTGGTATAAGGAGGTTTGGGATAGCTGGTTTTTACCCAAACACTCTATTATAGGCTGGCTTATTAAGCATGAAGCCTTGAACCTGAGAGATAAACTGCATAGGCTGAATATTTGTGAGAGTAACATGTGTATTATTTGTGAAAAGGAGACATAAACTCACCAGCACTTGTTTACTCAGTGTGAGTATAGCAGAAGTGTGGTGGTACTTCTGGATACGTGGATGAGTAGTGCTCTAAATGGGAATGCACAGGGGCTGCCTAATCTGAAGAACATCTGCAGAATGATGCAGATTACAACATGGTACACTCTGTGGATGGAAAGGAATAAATGCAGGTTTGATCTGGCTGTCAGAAGACCTGAGATTTTGGTGAAGGAGATTAAAAGCTTCATTTGTATGCGTGTGAAAATGATGATGCAGGTGCAGGGGCCTGTTAGTAATGAGCATAGAATTTGGTTGAGATTAAGTGATACTGTTTGACCAATTTAGAAAGGAGATCATTAGCTGTAGAAAATGTAATGACACGATGTAATTGGTTTTGATAATTTAATGAAAAAGCTCACATTTGACCAAAAAAAAATATCAGACCTTGTTTTGTGAATCTCAAACCTTGTTCAGTGAATCTCAGAGCTTGTTGATTTTAAACCACTTATAATGACCAAGTTTCACAAAACAAGCTCTAAGATTCACTGAACAATGTCTGAGATTCACAAGATAAGGCTTTATTTTCGTATACTAATGAACTTACCTCAAAATATTCACTTTTGGTCCATAAACTATCATCGTCCAAGGCACTCAACCACTTCAACACAAAAACTCCACAATCATAACTAGACAAAAAAAAAACAGCAAATGGTTTAAAATCAACAAGTTCAAAATAATAACTATTGATCTGTTAACAAAAAGAAAAAGATACATGCTTACATACCATGTTGTTTGTTGAGGGACTTCGAGATTGACAAATTCTTTCGTGTGCATGAACTCCAAAGATTTATATGACTTCCCCAAAATAGATGAAACATGAGGTAACTGAAAAAGAAAAGGCAATAACAAGATCAATATATATTTTGGAGTATACTTTTAAAAGAAAAGGCAATAACAACAATATTTTGGAAAAAAAAATCATACAAGCTCTTTGGCATGCTTGTTGTCAGGATCCACATTAATATCCCTGCTTGAGTCAAGGATGAAATTTTTTCCCTGGTTTATATCACAGACACAAACCCACCAATGCTCCGGCGGCGTGTTACTATGGAAAGGGATAAAAACCCGAGATAGTAAATGTACAAGACAAACCAAGAGATTAATGCTATAATAAGGAAAATAAGATCCAGGATTCATAAAATAAGGTCAAGGATTCACAAAACAAGTTCACAGACTAAAGTCAAGGAGTTCACAAAATAAGGTCCAGGATTCACAAAACAAGGTCCAGGATTCACGAATTAAGTTCCAGGATTCACAAATAAGTTCACAAAATAAGTTCACAAAATAAGTTCCAAGATTCACAAAATAAGCTCCAAGATTCATGATACTGTCGTTTCGTACCAAAAATAAAATACCTAAGTACTACTAACAGAAGTCAGCGGTAAGTAGGGTCGATCTCCACAGGGAGGCGGTGTACTATCTATTTGTCGATTTATCTGTCTAATGTCACTGATGGGGTTGAATTGATTGTGTTGACTAAACTAAAAAGGCTAAAGAAGAGAAATGAATAAGAGAATTAACAGTAAGAGGAAGGAAGTATGCTAGGAGTCGGTCCACCGTGGCAGCTATCAGATCTTATACTATCATGAATACTAAGGCGATTAGACTATTGATAAGAAGAGCTATGGTCGTCACCTTTCGGTCCTTAAACCGCTCTAGAGCGTAAACAGCTTAACTTTCGCCCTCACTGCAATACCCTATTGTAATTAAGCAAGTCTTCCCTTCCAATCTTTCGATCCAGGTCGGGGTTAACTAGATTTATGGTCTCCTGCATGCATTCATTCGACCTGATAACAATTAAATTGCCTAATACAATTCCTATCGCAAGACTAATCTATATAAGTCAGTTAAAACATTGCTACCACGGCTTCCCTAATCCTAACATACTAAGGGGATTTAGCTAGACATGAAATTAATAAGAACAATAAATAAAGAGGGAGAGGGAATAATAAACATTAAATAAAAAGAGAGAAAAAAGGGAAGAAATTAACGATATAAATGATCCAGGAAATGAAAGAACAAAAGTAATGAGGAAAGTGACGAAGAAAGTAACGTATATTGCTCCCTGGATAAAAAGCATCTATAAACTGACGACCTCACTCCTATTTATAAGAAATTAGGAGTTTAATTAAACCTAATGACGGAAAATAACTAAAAAGCCCAGCCTGTCAGCAAAAATCCACTCGATCGAGTAACTAAATCACTCGATCGAGCAAAGGCATAAAAGGAACTGGTCGATCGAAAGGAATAATAGTCGATCGAGTACTTATTCATCCTAAAACCACTCGATCGAGAAGAAGTGGCTCTCGATCGAGCAAATGGGCTCTCGATCGAATAGAAATAGTTCTCGATCGAGCACTTCTCAGCGCGTAATTCCTGCTTCGCGCACTGAACTTCAAACGGCTGCCATTCCTTCGTTACTTGGTCAAATAGGGCGTGGTTGGTGGCGTTAGAAAGCTAAGAGGACAAGCTTTCACCTCCAACTGGAATAACCGTAATAACTGTTGTAGAACTCGAGATATGGCTCTTACAAGCAGGAACTAGCAAATTGAAGCACTCTCTTGGCTCGCCTAACTTCCTTACTCCAATGCGCATCTCAAAATAGCTTCATTCCCGCTCCAAATCCACTCTTCCTCCAAATTCATGCTAAAAGGACGGTAAATGACTTGATTTCACTACTTTATGGCTCATTCCTGCAAATAAGACAAGAACTTCCAAAGTATGCAATTCGGGGCATTTCGTAGCACAAAACCACGATAAAAGCATAGAAATACGTGCATAAAATAGGCTAAAAAGACTATATAAAATGCACGTATCAAATCTCCCCAAACCAAACCTTTACTCGCCTCGAGTAAACTAAAATGCAACTAAAGGAACGGGAAAGATAACTCAGAGCTAGCTACAAATGCCCACTTAAGCCAATTTAATGCAAGCAAACTAACACTTATAGCAAGACAGTCAAATGCAAACGAGTTATAGGATGTTTATAATAAAGCTGAACCGTCGACCTTGCAAGACCTTTAACAATGGACTCTCACGGGTCACTCTTCTCTCATGAAGCAAAGGGTAGGCATATATGTATAAGAGAGAAAGAGAAATAGTCGCTCACCTAAACTACGACCCACATAAACATGCATGCAACTAATATGATAGACAATTCTAGCTACCGTTCATACATTCCAACCAACAAGGTCCTGTCACAGCCGAGGGCTTACAAAAATATGGTAAAGTGAGGCAATGGGTAAGAAAAGGCAAAACATGTTATGGGAATGTGGAGGTATAGGCGGCCAAGCTAGTACCTAAACAAAACCATATATCAACATCCGTTTCCAACTCAATTATGAATAAATACATGCCCTTCATTTGGCACAAAACTCACCAAACCAAACTGAACTTACTCCTTAAATGATATAGATAAAGTATAGGAGCAGAAACCGACTAATCAACAAACAACATCTCTTTTTTCAAATTTTCCTTTCTTTTTCTTTTCGGTTTTTTTTTTTTCTGATTTCTTTTTTTTTTTCGTTTTCCTTTTTTTTTCAACTTCTCTTTTTTCTTCTTTTTTTTCACGTCTTATTTTTTTCATCATCCTCCTTTTCTTCATAAATTACCAACTCCGAATCAACAGAATATGCGCCAACATTTGATACAATAGACAATATACCGCAGAACATTCTAAACTAGCTTGACAAGGCAGGCTAAATTTGGGATGTAGCTAAAGGTCAACAGGCAAATTTGGCTAATGTGGAGTTTATGGGTAAAAATGAAAGAAAGGGGAAATGTAAGCACCACCCTGCATGTGACACCAACCACTAACCCGAATGTATGTAGGCAAAAAGCAATTGAATTTCATATATGTACAAATTGATGAACATGATATGCAAGGAGTAACTACTCACAATCCTACATGAAACTGGTCATAAATGACACCAGTTTATAAGGCTCTAATTCTTAGAAATTATAAGTAGGTTGCCAAAATTTCAGGTCAAGTCTATATGTTCAGCTGAATTAAACATAAACTCGTAGATTATGCAATAAGACAATGCTAAAAGATAACAGTTCAATGCAAGGCTTAAGCAAAAAGACAAACGCAGTGCAATATCATCATGGAAATCTACCGTTCCGACTCAACCTATATGCTAAAATAAACGTGAATATTTTTGAATTTTTGAAAATTTTTCATTTTTTATGAGATTTTGATTTTTATGAAAATAAACAACAATGCATACTGAAATTGAACGTGATAACAGAAATGCAATAAAAACAAGATGCAGACACAGATATGGATGCATAACCTCCCCAAACCAAACCGTACAATGCCCCCATTGTACCAAAGCATGGAAAGGAAATGCAAACTAAAGAAGAAAGAGAGTAAAAGCGGAAAAACTCACAAGATACGCGAAATAAGGGACCTCCCCAAACCGACCATGAAATGGGAGGTTGCTAAGGGCCCTGAAAAACAAAATCTCTCGGGAAGCTAATCCAAGTCAATCGAATGAATGGGCATCCAAAAACTGCTCGATCGAGAAGAAAGGCAGTCGATCGAGTAGTTTCTCTTTTCGCAGGTGGTCGATCGAGTAAATATTTCACTCGATCGAGTGAATATAGCAGAGAAAGCTCTCGATCGAGTACAAAAAGTACTCGATCGAGTAATCCGCAGTGCATACCTGCAAAAACGCAATAAGAACAGCCCGCAAACTAACAAGACAAGCATACTGAGAAAGTTTTATGGTATAAGAACCATTTATTACAACTGAAATAAAATAAAAATGCAAAATAAAATCTCCGGGTTGCCTCCCGGGTAGCGCTAGCTTCAGACAGGTCCCAGCTCGACCTTCTTTTTCTTCGAGCTCCTTTCAAACTAATCACAATCAAAACAGCTCAAAGCGCGCAGCAACCTGTCAAAAAGCTGCGCATGTGCTACAAAAAAAGCATAAGTAGCACCAAAGTGGAATAACAGAATAGGAAATTAAAATGTAGAACCGTTTAAGTCTAACAAATTTCCTATGGGCGCTCCAAATTTATCCACGAAATATAGGAGCGCGGGAGCAATTGTCAATAAAGTAGGGTATTTATTCAGATTGACAAAATTGAGACGACAAGGATGGTGAATAATTGCTAATTTATTCGTCCACATGGGAGGGGGTAAAACATTAAAAGGAAAAGCATGAATCAGACGAGGCAGTATACAATCAATAATAAAATTACCATTTACTACCTCAGGTTGGTTGCTCTCAACGACGGAATCACTGATAAAGGAATGTAATACCTCATCCGTGCTAGGAGCAAATACCGACTCAGCTATCCTTTCGTCGCCCTCAGTGGAATTCGTCCCGTAAATCACAGCCTCAAGCGCATCCAGCTCGGCTTTGAATAAGGGGGATTCACCATAACCGTTATCATCGTCAAAATCGTCATCAAAATTAAGCCCACATGGCGAACCAAAGCTCCCAATGGCCAAGTCAGTCGATCGAGTAGGATAGTCACTCGATCGACCAACTTCCTCCTGAATTCCACTCGATCGAGCAGCAATTTCTCTCGATCGAGCTGTTTCTCCTGGAAAATCACTCGATCGACCAATAATTGTCACTCGATCGAGTGATTCCTCCTGTACAGGGCTGAAATCTTCGCGTGGGGCAGTGAAATATGATAGGAACTCGTCGTCCGAATCATAGAAGTCATCCTCAGCATTGGGCAACACGGTTTCTTCAGGGGAAAAACCGCTCTCAAAGAAGGTATACCTCTTCTTCTTGCATCTCGGTGCTAAGCGAGCAACTACGACCTCGAGCTCATGGAATCGGCGTCCATATTTTTGTTGCTCTCTTGCATTTGTGATACAAGCGTCGCCACTGAATATGTCCACTCCGCGATCTCTTCTATCTCCATCTCAGCTGCTAACTGAGCAACTGTAGACTCGAGCTTATCAATTCGCGAGAAGTATTCTTGCGCTTGGAATGCAAGTGTCTCCATCAAGGATTTCAGCTCCGCAATCTCTTCTTCTTGTATCTCAGGAGGATCTTGTTGCGGTGGCCATTGATAGGATGGATGTGGCGGCACAACTACACAGTGCATTGTGCTCGGCGAGACCACATCTCCCGCAGATCATCGGTACTGTTCCATATAATGGGACATCGGTGACGGGTCAAAGGTACTCAAGCCTTCCTTTTGACGGTCTTTTACCTAGAACTGTCTAGGTAGTACCTGTAAGGCCTATCAAAACAGCACTCAAGGAAAAAGATCATAACGGCCTCAAGGGAAAAATCCCCTGAGGCTAAAAACAGATAAAATTTAACAAATAAATAAATAGATTGCCTCCCCGGCAACGGCGCCAAAATTTGATACTGTCGTTTCGTACCAAAAATAAAATACCTAAGTACTACTAACAGAAGTCAGCGGTAAGTAGGGTCGATCTCCACAGGGAGGCGGTGTACTATCTATTTGTCGATTTATCTGTCTAATGTCACTGATGGGGTTGAATTGATTGTGTTGACTAAACTAAAAAGGCTAAAGAAGAGAAATGAATAAGAGAATTAACAGTAAGAGGAAGGAAGTATGCTAGGAGTCGGTCCACCGTGGCAGCTATCAGATCTTATACTATCATGAATACTAAGGCGATTAGACTATTGATAAGAAGAGCTATGGTCGTCACCTTTCGGTCCTTAAACCGCTCTAGAGCGTAAACAGCTTAACTTTCGCCCTCACTGCAATACCCTATTGTAATTAAGCAAGTCTTCCCTTCCAATCTTTCGATCCAGGTCGGGGTTAACTAGATTTATGGTCTCCTGCATGCATTCATTCGACCGGATAACAATTAAATTGCCTAATACAATTCCTATCGCAAGACTAATCTATATAAGTCAGTTAAAATATTGCTACCACGGCTTCCCTAATCCTAACATACTAAGGGGATTTAGCTAGACATGAAATTAATAAGAACAATAAATAAAGAGGGAGAGGGAATAATAAACATTAAATAAAAAGAGAGAAAAGAGGGAAGAAATTACTGATATAAATGATCCGGAAATGAAAGAACAAAAGTAACAGGAAAAGTGACAGAAGAAAGTAACGTATATTGCTCCCTGGATAAAAAGCATCTATAAACTGACGACCTCACTCCTATTTATAAGAAATTAGGAGTTTAATTAAACCTAATGACGGAAAATAACTAAAAAGCCCAGCCTGTCAGCAAAAATCCACTCGATCGAGTAACTAAATCACTCGATCGAGCAAAGGCATAAAAGGAACTGGTCGATCGAAAGGAATAATAGTCGATCGAGTACTTATTCATCCTAAAACCACTCGATCGAGAAGAAGTGGCTCTCGATCGAGCAAATGGGCTCTCGATCGAATAGAAATAGTTCTCGATCGAGCACTTCTCAGCGCGTAATTCCTGCTTCGCGCACTGAACTTCAAACGGCTGCCATTCCTTCGTTACTTGGTCAAATAGGGCGTGGTTGGTGGCGTTAGAAAGCTAAGAGGATAAGATTTCACCTCCAACTGGAATCACCGTAATAACTGTTGTAGAACTCGAGATATGGCTCTTACAAGCAGGAACTAGCAAATTGAAGCACTCTCTTGGCTCGCCTAACTTCCTTACTCCAATGCGCATCTCAAAATAGCTTCATTCCCGCTCCAAATCCACTCTTCCTCCAAATGCATGCTAAAAGGACGGTAAATGACTTGATTTCGCTACTTTATGGCTCATTCCTGCAAATAAGACAAGAACTTCCAAAGTATGCAATTCGGGGCATTTCGTAGCACAAAACCACGATAAAAGCATAGAAATACGTGCATAAAATAGGCTAAAAATACTATATAAAATGCACGTATCAATTCACAAAATAAGGTCCAAGATTCACAAAACAAGGTCCAGGATTCACGAAATAAGTTCACAAAATAAGGTGAAGGATTCACAAAATAAGTTAACAAAACAAGGTCCAGGATTCACAAAACAAGGTCCAGGATTCACGAAATAAGTTCCAGGATTCACAAATAAGTTCACAAAATAAGTTTACAAAATAAGCTTCAAGATTCACAAAATAAGGTCCAAGATTCACAAAATAAGGTCCAGGATTCACAAAATAAGGTGAAGGATTCATAAAATAAGTTAACAAAATAAGGTCCAGGATTCACAAAACAAGGTCCAGGATTCACGAAATAAGTTCCAGGATTCACAAATAAGTTCACAAAATATGTTCACAAAATAAGGTCCAGGATTCACAAAATAAGGTCCAGGATTCACAAAATAAGGTGAAGGATTCATAAAATAAGTTAACAAAATAAGTTCCAGGATTCACAAATAAGTTCACAAAATAAGTTCCAAGATTCACAAAATAAGCTCCAAGATTCACAAAACAAGTTCCAAACATATCAATGACCTACAAATAAGTAAAATAAACATCACAAATATCTGACCTTGTCGATATGGCTACCAGCAAGTGGAGTGTAACTGTCCTTTATGTATTGACCCCAAATAACGAGGTTGTTTTCTCGATGAAGACCCTACAAGTCACAAGAACGCAATTTTAGAAACAAAGCAACTTTAAGAACGCAAAATACTTGAATATCAACATATAAAGGATTTGAGACTGACAAATATTGTTGTTGGCAAGTAGAGTAAATTTATTCTACCGAGTGTGTCATAATTTGAAACTAGCCAGTACGCCAAGTGACCCGGAACAACATCTGTTTTAAGATGCAATAGAGAACCAAATCCCATTTCTTGTATAGCTTCAATCTGCTTATCTGATGGTGGATTCTCTTTATTGTTGAGAAAGTTGTAAAGCCCAGCAGGAGACATCCGAGTCCTCAACACATACAGTCTGTCTTTGTAAATTCTTGCCTTTTTTGTAGGTGGCTCAGAGAATGGTTCAAGAGCTTGATGGGTGCTTGATAGAATCGGCAATTGGTTCAACACGTCGCTTCATTTTAGCTTGCTTCCTATTATGCACCAAGTAAGGCAAAATAACATCAGAACTAAAATCCAAAATGTAAACATTTTAAGTAAGTTTGACAACAGAGAAGGTGATTTCATGCACTTATTAACAAGTATAACAATATTATCTTCCAGTTTCACAAAACAGGGTCTGAGATTCACACAATTAGGTCCTAGATTCACACAAGTAGGTCCTAGATTCACGAAATGCAAATGAGATGTAGCTACTGAAAACTTAACCAACAATACATTTAAAAACTGGCAATATAGAAGGATAAGATAATGAAAACAGAGAAGGTGATTTCATGCACTTATTAACAAGTATAACAATATTATCTTCCAGTTTCACAAAACAGGGTCTGAGATTCACACAATTAGGTCCTAGATTCACACATGTAGGTCCTAGATTCACGAAATGCAAATGAGATGTAGCTACTGAAAACTTAACCAACAATACATTTAAAAACTGGCAATATAGAAGGATAAGATAATGAAAACAGAGAAGGTGATTTCATCCACTTATTAACAAGTATAACAATAATATCTTCCAGTTTCACAAAACAAGGTCTGAGATTCACACAATTAGGTCCTAGATTCACACAAGTAGGTCCTAGATTCACGAAATGCAAATGAGATGTAGCTACTGAAAACTTAACCAACAATACATTTAAAAACTGGCAAAGAACATGCATCCAAAGAACATGCATCCAAAAGAACGATAAATTAATCACAAAACCATACGCAAGAGAATCGAAATATACTAAAAAAACCCTAAACCCTCAATAACAAAAACCATAAACCCTCAATAACAAAAACTGGCAAAAATCCTAAACCCTCAATAACAAAAACCTGCATAATAAAAACAATAATTTGATGAATTAAAGAAGTTGATTGAAAATTATGGTGAAAAATACGAAACAAAAGGAGGATGAATCGAAATTTGAGAAAGTAGATAGAAAATACCTAATTTGCGGATGATAGCGATAGTAGAAACGGTAATGCTAATGGCAGACGAAAAGCTCAACGATAATGGCGGATAATGGCGAAGACGGATGTGAAATTGGAGCACTGAATATGGAAGTTGAAGAGAGAGACAGTTAGTGAATATGGAAGCTGAAGAGAGAGCACTGAATATGGAAGTTGAAGTAAAATTTAAAATTGCGAAATTTTGTGAAACTGGACCACGTGGATCTTTACTTAAGAATACATGACTCCTAATTTTGAGAATCTTGGAACTAATTACGTGAAACTGGAGCAGAAATTGTGAAACTAAGTCTTGAATAGTTGATCTTCACTTAAGATGTTTCTTTTACTCAATGTTGTGAATCCTGGAACTTATCTTGTGAAACTGGAACATAAAATTATGAAACCTAGACCTGAATCCAGCATTAAGTATTTTTGTGAATTTAGTCTTTAGTCTTTTTTATAATGTGGATTTTGATCAAAATTTAGTCTTTAGTCGATGTCATTGTTTCCCAATGAAGTAAAGCCTAAATCCAGCATCGTTTCCCAATTTAGCCTGAATCCCGCATCGTTTCCCAATGAAGTAAAGCCTTTAGTTGATGACATTAAACATGTAATTGTGCCAAAGGTATATCCAGACCTGAATCCATTAATCATGTAATGTACATAATACAGAAAAGATGCGAATCAAATGAGAAGGCGGCTTGCATTAAACATCTTTGTCTCTCAATAAAAGACCGTCATACGAAGTACACCCGTCTCATCTTATGGTCAAATCCAAGTTTCACAATTTCTTGTAGCATTACATTCTCGACTACTAAATACATTCTCGACTACTCAAATACAAGACTACAGACTAATCAATTCATGGTACCATTACAAACAAACAAGGTCATATGGCCGAATTTCACCATTTTCACCAATTCGAATACTGAGTACATCAACACAAGATAGATATAGCAGGCCTGCTGAAGCAAGGGATGTCCGCCAGTGAACACATATCCATCGGAGAAAGATCATTTGCTTGCAAAAAGACTGTCATGTCATCAATGAAACACCTATACCATCAAAAACAAGTAACAATTAAGAGATTTTCACCCAACTTATTTACAAAATGTTCACCAAAGTTATGACCAAATGGACTTTGCATTAATTTTAAGTGAAGCAAGTGTACCGTTTTTTTTATTTTTATCCCATTTAAGAAGTTCCAATATTATCTTCTTTCGATAGTCAGGCAATTTCTGCAAAAGAGATTTTCATACAGTATAGTATATATTTAATATGTAGCAATGGCAAGGTAGGAGGCAAAACCCGTAAATTTATACCTCAAAATATTCACTGTTGGTCCATAAACTTTCATTGTCCAACGCATCCAACCATTTCAGCACAAACACTCCACAATCAAAACTACAAATAAATAAACATTTATGAGTAAAAGAAACATCTCAAGTGAAGATCAACTATTCAACCATTCATTTCAGCAATATGGGATTGGGTACTTGGTTTTGGTCAGAGAGGGACCATTCAAACTTGTACGATAAAAACACAAATATAGCCTAAAAAACGAAGATACATGGTTACATACCATGTTTTTTTGTTGAGGGACTTTAAGGTTGACAATTGGGTTCATGTGCATCAACCGCAAAGGTTCAAATGCAGATGAACCACCAGAAAGAACAGATGAAACTTGGTACAACTGGAACATGAAAAAGCCAATAGAACATAAAAATATGACATAGTTATATTTTTAAGAAACTAAAGATAAATACTCCAAAATATTTTGGGAAAAAATCATACAATCTCGTAATTTTTGTGTGGTTATCGGGATCCGCATGTAAATCGGTGCTCGAGTCGAGGATGAAATTTACTTTTTGCTTTAAATCGCAAACGCAAGCCCACCAATGATGACACTTATCGTTAAGCATAGGGATAAAAACCTGCAATAGACAAACCAATTAACAATACACATGAACGAAAATAAATAAAAAAGAACATAAATAGCAGAAGAGGGATCTTTCACCTTTTGGATATTGCTCCCATCAAATCGAATGTAATCAGACTTCAGGTATTGACCCCAAATAGCTGGGTTGCGTTCTTCATGAACGGTCTGCATGTGACAAAAGTAGGACCATTTTAATAAACCAGAGCGGAGCAACATTAAGAAAGCAAATACTTGAATATCAACATCTAAAGGATTTGAAGCTCACATATACTGTGGTTGGCAAGTAGAGGAGATCTGATCTACCGAGTGTGGACTTAACTCCAAACATATCAATCACCTACAAAATCAAATTTAACAAAACATAGGTAAATGATTCACAAAATAAGTTCCAGCATTCACAAAATAAGGTCCAGGATTCACAAAATAAGGTCCAGGATTCACAAAATAAGTTCCAGGATTCACAAAATAAGTTCACAAAATAAGTTCCAAGATTCACAAAACAAGTTCCAGGATTCACAAAATAAGTTCTAGGATTCACAAAACAAGTTCTAGGATTCACAAAAAAAGTAAAATGAAACATGAAAAGAAAAAGGAAAGGAAAATGATACTTACCTGATCCATAACAAAGCAACGTGGTCCAAGGGTCTGTAAAGCATGTCTTGTGACTTCCTTCCACGGAGTGGACACCATAGCGTCACTTAAATATTGAGGAAATGCAATTAGTCAATATCTCTCACAATATAACTTTTATATTGTAAAATCAAAGCAAAATCATATAACTTTTATATTGTAAAATCAAAGCAAAATCATTAAAATTTAGTTTGTGCCGATTTTGATCTGGAAACATAATCCAACAATTGCTGGTCACTGTAAGGAAGTGGCCGAGAGCCACTGCCACAATACGAACATATAAGATTATTTAATCAACTAAAGTACTAAAGAATGTAAAGGTTTTGCAAGAAAAATTTGATAATATTAAAAGAAGAAGGTTCTTACAGCGGTACACGACTCCATTCTAGTGCATCCTTTTTCACTCTATCTCTTAATACGTTCTTATCACATGTAATAATGTGATAGCACACCCTCAATGCAAAACGCTTCACCTGAGCTTCCTATAAATGGAAAAAGGGGAATAATAATGTGTTGCAAACTTATAAAAATTTATATTTATCAATGTATAAATAGAGTTGAAAAAGTAATCTTACAGTATATATGGTTATTGGACAATCACTTTTGTTTCCTTTGTAATTCTCCAATATGTTCAATAAATAGAGACCATTATCTATTTCATCAGAAGTTAGGTTTGATTTTGGGATAAACACTTCGGGCGTCCACAAAATACTTGTCAGTGCTGGCAACTTTGGTTTAAGAAGCCGGATGAGCTTTTCTTTCTGTATGAACAAAAGAGAAATTAGTCTTTCTTAGCACAGGTATAAACAAAACTTATTTTGTGAGGTACAACACACTATCTAGGAATCATGTAAGGTACTACTATTTCACAAAACAGACACTAGCTACGAAATTGCACCAGTTGAACCATACATCTTAGTTTGTAAAACTTGGAGTGAAATGGTAAAGGACCATAGGTTCACAAAATAAGATCTAGGATTCACAAAATAAAGGCCTACTTTCACAAAGTCCCCTATTTTGCCCTTTTCCTTTTTTGGTGAACCTCAGACCTTGTTTTGTGAATCTCAGACATTGTTCAGTGAATCTTAGGGCTTGTTTTGTGAAACTTGGTCAACATAAGTGGTTTAAAATCATCTATGTTGCTCTTAATTTTGTGAATCTCAGACCTTATCTTGTGAATCTCAGACCTTGTTCAGTGAATCTTAGGGCTTGTTTTTGTGAAACTTGGTCAACATAAGTAGTTAAAGTGATAAGATTCACAAACCTTAAGTGTAGGCTTCACAAAATAAAGTCATACATTCACAAAGTCATTTTCTAGTAGAATCACAATAACACACATTTTCCTAAGCAAAATGGAAACAATAGACGTACCACAGGTTGTATAAAACAAGAATAGTCAACAGATCTGCCTTTCATAGGATGGATGATTTGCACTTTGCTACTTTTAGTTCTGAGGTCGATACAAATCAAGAAAGGTGGGCATGAGGCGGAGACTATTAGAGCGCAAACCTGAAAAAGGACAAAAAGTAAACTGAATTAAAAAGACAAAAATGCAGTGAATAAAAAAGACAAAAATGAACTTAAGTTGAAATATAAGCAGACCAAAATCAAAGACTTACTAGTTGAACTACAGAAACATCAACATTGGAGAGACACTGGGAACAAAAAATAAGATCAGTATGAGTAACGATTAGAAGTCAACATCATATAAAATAGACTTGGAGAATTGGATAAAGTAGAGAGTAATAAGACTAACACTTTCATTTCTATACGGCACAAATAAACGAGAAGGGGAAGTCCGGGATTTGAATATCTCAATACTATTTAAGATCTCACAATACACATCTATGACATGAGATGATATCCGATCTACTTCAGCCACACTCTTCAACTGGCTCCTTGTCAAAGTCTGACATTGACTTTGGAAAATAATCTCCGTTTCATCATATGATTCGCCAAGTATAAAATCTAATACTTGTTTCTCAGCTTGATTCAAATCCCTAAAAATATTAAGATTTCTTTGCAAATAGGGCGATCGGAAAACTTTAGCTGGAACTACAACCCTCCTCTTACCACGACCCGGAACATCCTCTTCAATTGGTAATGGAGACAAGGGAAATGGGATTGCAGCAGTAGTTGGGGTTTTGCAAGGAACACTGGCAATCGACTTTGCCAAATGACGTGGCGATCGACGAATATAGACATTCGACGGATCATTTCTTGACGAGATGGTTTATCGATTGTTGAAACAAGTGGAGTATCTGGTAGGGAAATAACATCAAGAGTTGTGTTCCGTACCGCAGTAGTAGGAGGAGTAGGAGGAGTAGGAGGAGTAGTTGTTATCTCAATAATTGTAGGCTCAGTGACGTCCTTGTCAGGAAGAACATCATCCAGAGCAGCGTGAGAGGATGTGTTCCCTACCAAAGGAGTGGGCTCACTGAAAGGAGGGATGACATCCACAAGGAGGGATGACACAGCAGCATATGTGTCAGGTTCAGGCTCAGGTTGAGACAACAAATGGTCATCAGCTGCTAGGAGCCTAAAGGATGGGTATTCTGCATTTGGTGGTGGTGAATGATGTGGCGCTATTGGTTGCAAAGCTTCACCCATCGCATCTAATGCCGCCAACAAATCAGCCTCAGTCCACCCATACAAATTATCCAAATTCTCCCCAGCTTTCTCCACATTCTCCCCACCTTTCTCCACATTCTCATGAATATCGTCAACCACTTTCTCAACGATATTCTCATCCACAATGTCCGACACCTTTTCCTCATTCTTCACATCCTTCACATTTTTAGCATCATCCTCTTGTTGAGATAACTTAAAACCTTCTAATATGCCGTCTACAGCTGCAACTAGTTTCTTCACTGTTGTTGTTGAAGGCAGTTTGGAGGGAGCTTGACTAGCAAGTGATTTGTAGTCCGCAAAAGCTTGAGCCTTTGCCTTTGCGGAAAGCGCAAGTTTATGGACAAACTCACCAGTGCCTTCATTCCCAGGTAGAGGTAATTTTTCAGCTTCACCTTCAGATGCTTTATCTTGAATTGTTGACTTGGAAGACTGGCCGAGCTCATACTTTGGAGGAGGAGGACACAACTGTGGAATATGGTGGTTGATGACCATTGGAGGCTAAATAGAACCCCTGCCGAAAGTTTTCTTGTCCGATTTTTTGTCATTCACTTCCTCCTTAACTCTCTTGGATATAGCTTCTTTAGTCCAAGTTGAGAGCGTTGGAAACTGCCGAGTAACAAGGCGTGATTTGAAGACACATCGGTCAAGATAAATGAAAACCAAGACCATAATAGGTCCACCAAACCAATTTTCTTTCAGCTTTTTGGTCTGCCACTCCTCCTTTTGCCAAGACTCAACTTGGGCAGCCAATTTGCGTTTGATGAAATTGCACCAGTTGAATTTGGAGATCATGTCAGTGTTTACCAAACTTTTAAGAAGTCTCAAACTTGCCCGATTCCCTACAACACCGCCTAAAAGAGCATTGAAGATATAAATGATGAAAGTGCGTTTGAAATAATCTCCACCATCTCTTTGTGTAGAGAGCTTGTGCAATATGTCTTTGACCTCAATGGGACTACTTGTGTAGTGACTTTAGAACTCCTCCAAAACAGACAAATAAGAAGGGCGCTTATCTCCAATTTTTGCTTCTTCGACAATGTTTAGACCCATTGACAATCCCAGCCACATATGGATATCTTCCTCTAAAACAGGGAGTTTCCTACCACACAACGATCCTTTCTAGGGGTTGTAATTCGAAACTAGCCAATACGCTAAGGTACCCGGAACAACATCTGATTGAAGAAGCAAGAGAGAACCAAATCCTATTTCTTGTATAGCTTCAATCTGCTTATCTGATGGTGGATTCTCCTTATTGTTGAGAAAGTTGTAAAGCCCAGCAGGAGACATTCGAGTCCTCAACACAGGCAGTCTGTCTTTGTAAATTCTTTTCTTTTTTGTAGCTGGCTCAAAGAGTGGTTCAGTAGCTTCAGTAGCTTCAGTAGATGCTTCAGTAGATTGCTTCAGTAGCTTCAGTACGTCCTCAACACGTTGCTTCATCCTGGCTTGGCTTGCTTCCTACAACTCAGTAAAGCTTATTATTCACAAAGCAAGGGAAATAAGTTCACAAAATAAAGAAACTTGGTCAGTAAGGTTTAGATTCTCAGACCTTGTTTTGTGAATCTCAGAACTTGTTCAGTGAATCTAAGGGCTTGTTTTGTGAAACTTGGTCATTATAAGTGGTTTAAATCATCTATTTTGCTCATACCTTTATTTGGTGAATTCACAGACATTGTTTTGTGAATCTCAGACCTTATTCAGTGAATCTAAGGGCTTGTTTTGTGAAACTTGGTCATTATAAGTGGTTAAAATCATCTATTTTGCTCATACCTTTATTTGGTGAATTCACAGACCTTGTTTTGTGAATCTCAGACCTTATTCAGTGAATGTAAAGGCTTGTTTTGTGAAACTTGGTCATTATAAGTGGTTAAAATCATCTATTTTGCTCATACCTTTATTTGGTGAATTCACAGACCTTGTTTTGTGAATCTCAGACCTTATTCAGTGAATCTAAGGGCTTGTTTTGTGAAACTTGGTCATTATAAGTGGTTAAAATCATCTATTTTGCTCATACCTTTATTTGGTGAATTCACAAGACCTTGTTTTGTGAATCTCAGACCTTATTCAGTGAATGTAAGGGCTTGTTTTGTGAAACTTGGTCATTATAAGTGGTTAAAATCATCTATTTTGCTCATACCTTTATTTGGTGAATTCACAGACCTTGTTTTGTGAATCTCAGACCTTATTCAGTGAATCTAAGGGCTTGTTTTGTGAAACGTGGTCATTATAAGTTGTTAAAGAACATTACATTATAACAATAAGCTATGGTCAATTAACTGAATTTAAGTGATAATAGGTAAGAAAGAGGGAAAACCGTACGAAGAAGCAGGAAAATTCACTAAACAAGGTCTCAGATTCACTAAACAAGGTCTAAGATTCACAAAATAAGTTCCAGGATTCACAAAATAAGTTCCAGGATTCACATAATAAGTTACAAGATTCACAAAAGAAGTTCCACAATTCACAAAATAAGGTCACAAAATAAGTTGGTCATTATAAGTGCATGGAAGAATATGTAAGAAAACAAATACAAAATTAAATGGAAAATCAGAAGTAAAGAACATTGCATTATACATAGAAAAGTGATCCATGCAAATATTTAAAACAAAGTACAAGATTACATGATAATTTATGTTATCCAAAATGTTAAACTAAGACGTACATAATTATACAGAAGGTTGACACTAATACGAAATTATACAAAATAACAAAAGGGCAAAGTTAAAACCTTAAAGTGCAAAGCCCTAGTTACACAGATACTACATTACAAACAAGGGACAACTCTAGGCTATATATACAGCATCAAAGGTAAGTTAAGAAAAGATATATCTCTACGAGTGACTAGTAAGTCAGCAGCATTGCCAATAGCTATATCTCGTTCTTCACTCGGCGTAGCTAAAACATGCAATGACTCATTACCTGCAATGCGTGCAACATCATCAAGAGCATTTAGATGAGTACTCTGAGATGGAATTTTTGCTGATAATGCAGTAAGAATTTGGCAATCATATCCTCCGTCATGAAACATTTGCATGTTTGAAAGACTATTCTAGGATCCCTACGAATAGTCCGAACACCATTCATATCATTTATGTCTACAGAAAGCCAATATGCCAAGGTGACCCCAGGTGCACTTTTGTGTATCAGAAATAGTTGAGCCCAATTTCGACATACGAGCGCCATATGTGCTTTATCTTCGTAATGATCAATTTTAGAGAAGATTTTTTGCATAAGATCTTGATTATTACAAACAGAATGCATGCTTGATAGTGACGGCCAGGCACTATAACTTCCTTTAACGGCAAAAAAAGAGAAATCCATAGCTGTTTGTTTTTCAGTGACATAAAGTGCGCGAAATGACACTTGATCTTCGTCAAGAAGATTATTAACACAACCATTGCACCAAGTTGTCATACTTGTCTATGAAATAAGTGAAATACAAATATTAGTTAAACAAAAGAAATGTGAAAATACAAAACACAAATTCCTAGGTAGTTGGACTAACAAGCTGGGAAAATAAACAAAGGTGAAGGAGGGTCACAAAATTAGATCTAGGAAGCATAAAAGCCGGGAAAATAAAAAGGTTTAGATTCTCAGACCTTGTTTGGCGAATCTCAGACCTTGTTCAGTGAATCTAAGGGCTTGTTTTGTGAAACTTGGTCATTATAAGTGGTTAAAATCATCTGTTTTGCTCATACCTTTATTTGGTGAATTCACAGACCTTGTTTTGTGAATCTCAGACCTTATTCAGTGAATCTAAGGGCTTGTTTTGTGAAACTTGGTCATTATAAGTGGTTAAAATCATCTATTTTGCTCATACCTTTAGTTGGTGAATTCACAGACCTTGTTTTGTGAATCTCAGACCTTATTCAATGATTATAAAGGCTTGTTTTGTGAAACTTGGCCATTATAAGTGGTTAAAATCATCTATTTTGCTCATACCTTTATTTGGTGAATTCACAGACCTTGTTTTGTGAATCTCAGACCTTATTCATTGAATCTAAGGGCTTGTTTTGTGAAACTTGGTCATTATAAGTGGTTAAAATCATCTATTTTGCTCATACCTTTATTTGGTTAATTCACAAGACCTTGTTTTGTGAATCTCAGACCTTATTCAGTGAATGTAAGGGCTTGTTTTGTGAAACTTGGTCATTATAAGTGGTTAAAATCATCTATTTTGCTCATACCTTTATTTGGTGAATTCACAGACCTTGTTTTGTGAATCTCAGACCTTATTCAGTGAATCTAAGGGCTTGTTTTGTGAAACGTGGTCATTATAAGTTGTTAAAGAACATTACATTATAACAATAAGCTATGGTCAATTAACTGAATTTAAGTGATAATAGGTAAGAAAGAGGGAAAACCGTACGAAGAAGCAGGAAAATTCACTAAACAAGGTCTCAGATTCACTAAACAAGGTCTAAGATTCACAAAATAAGTTCACAAAATAAGTTCCAGGATTCACAAAATAAGTTCCAGGATTCACATAATAAGTTGCAAGATTCACAAAAGAAGTTCCACTTTTCACAAAATAAGGTCACAAAATAAGTTGGTCATTATAAGTGCATGGAGGAATATGTAAGAAAACAAATACAAAATTAAATGGAAAATCAGAAGTAAAGAACATTGCATTATACATAGAAAAGTGATCCATGCAAATATTTAAAACAAAGTACAAGATTACATGATAATTTATGTTATCCAAAATGTTAAACTAAGACGTACATAATTATACAGAAGGTTGACACTACTACGAAATTATACAAAATAACAAAAGGGCAAAGTTGAAACCTTAAAGTGCAACGCCCTAGTTACACAGATAGTACATTACAAACAAGGGACAACTCTAGGCTATATATACAGCATCAAAGGTAAGTTAAGAAAAGATATATCTCTACGAGTGACTAGTAAGTCAGCAGCAATGCCAATAGCTATATCTCGTTCTTCACTCGGCGTAGCTAAAACATGCAATGACTCATTACCTGCACTGCGTGCAACATCATCAAGAGCATTTAGATGAGTACTCTGAGATGGAATTTTTACTTGGTGATAATGCAGTAAGAATTTGGCAATCATATCCTCCGTCATGAAACATTTGCATGTTTGAAAGACTATTCTAGGACCCCTACGAATAGTCCGAACACCATTCATATCATTTATGTCTACAGAAAGCCAATATGCCAAGGTGACCCTGTGTGCACTTTTGTGTATCAGAAATAGTTGAGCCCAATTTCGACATACGAGCGCCATATGTGCTTTATCTTCGTAATGATCAATTTTAGAGAAGATTTTTTGCATAAGATCTTGATTATTAAAAACAGAATGTCATGCTTGATAGTGACGGCCAGGCACTATAACATCCTTTAACGGCAAAAAAAGAGAAATCCATAGCTGTTTGTTTTTCAGTGACATAAAGTGCGCGAAATGACACTTGATCTTCGTCAAGAAGATTAACAACACAACCATTGCACCAAGTTGTCATACTTGTCTATGAAACAAGTGAAATACAAATATTAGTTAAACAAAAGAAATGTGAAAATACAAAACACAAATTCCTAGGTAGTTGGACTAACAAGCTGGGAAAATAAACAAAGGTGAAGGAGGGTCACAAAATTAGATCTAGGAAGCACAAAAGCCGGGAAAATAAAAAGGTTTAGATTCTCAGACCTTGTTTGGTGAATCTAAGACCTTGTTCAGTGAATCTAAGAGCTTGTTTTGTGAAACTTGGTCATTATAAGTGGTTAAAATCATCTGTTTTGCTCATTTCTTTATTTGGTGAATTTACAGACCCTGTTTTGTGAATCTCAGACCTTATTCAGTGAATCTAAGAGCTTGTTTTGTGAAACTTGGTCATTATAAGTGGTTAAAATCATCTATTTTACTCTTTTCTTCTTAATTTGTTTCTCTGCTTCTTTGTAATCACAGACCTTATTCAATGAACACTCAAGCAACAACAGCAGAAGACAAAAAGTAGCTAGTGTAATCTATGCAAACCTCTGTAATTTATGTAAACCTTTGAATAATCTCAGACCTTATTCAATGAGCACTCAAGCAACAGCAACAACAGCAGAAGACAAAATGCAACACGCAGCCAAAGAATGACATGCTAATCACAAAATACCGTACTCAAGCAGGCAAAAACTGGCAAAATAGAGGCAAAACTACTAAAATTAAAAATGAAGCAACAAAAACAGAAGTCAGTTTAAGTTTGAAGATAATATAACAATAAGCTACTGGTTTCACAAATTTACCTCCTAGATTCACAAAATAAGTTCTAGGTTTCACAAAAGCAGGTAAACGAAATCTTAAGAAACAAATCACAAACATTAATTCCAAGTTTGAAGATAATATAAGTAATTATAAGCTACTGGTTTCACAAATTTACCTCCTAGATTCACAAAATAAGTTCTAGGTTTCACAAAAGCAGGTAAACGAATCTTAACAAATAGATGACAAACATTAAGTCCAAATTTAAAGATAATATAACAATAAGCTACAAAACTTAACTGAATTTAAGTGATAATAGGTAAGAAAGAGGGGAAAACCGTACGAAGAAGTAGGAAAATTGCTTTTCAATTGATGTTAGGCGTTCCGACGGTGCTTGATTATGCTGAGTAAACGATTAAAACCTGCATTAAAACAAAAATAATAAGTAATTTAAGATCAATAACAAAAATAATAAGTAATTTAAGTTCTGACGGTGCTTGATTATGTTAGTGATAATGACGAGGATATGGAACTTATTCAATCGAATATACCTGATTTGAAGAGGATAATGGCAGATGGGAAGCTCAATAACAATGGCGGTCGGAAGCTCAGCGTTAATGGCGAGTGACGAGCTGAAGACGAGTTGAAGAGTGAGAGAGAAGAAGAAGAAGGATGAAGTAAATGAGAAGAGTAATGACTGTGTGTTTTGAGAGGATAAAGGCGGATGTGAAGCTCAACGTTAATGGCGATGGGAGAGAGAGAGAGAGAGAGAGAGAGAGAGAGAGACAGAGACAGAGACAGAGAGAAGAATGACGATAAATGAGTGAGTAAATGAATTGAGTTGGGTGTATTATGACATTATATAGGGACACGTGTCATAATCTGTTGAGCCTACAATTATTAGATCCAATGGTTTAAAAAGGGTTCAGCTACCTCACCCTAAGGAGGGTGCCTCACATGATTCAATTTCTCTCTCTCTCTCTCTCTCTCTCTCTCTCTATATATATATATATATATATATATATATATATATATATTTGGGATCCCATGAGAACCACTAACATAATGAGAACTATGAGAACCATTCACAACCATTAGATCTAAGTAAATATTGACGACTCAGATTAACTCGCTTATTCTCCTAGCTAAACCACAAACTCTCCAACACCGTCATTTTACACAGTTTGCTTTCTCGCTCCTCTTTCTTTCTCACTTTGATCTCCTCACTCCCGTATTCGTCACACTTTAACATTCATCTCGAATTGTACTCTCAACCGCCATTACTGTGACTTCTTCTACAATGATCAACCGGCGTTCTCTCTGTTGCATCCTTCTTCGTTTGCTGATTTGATTTACGGTTCTTTTGCTTTATTCCTTAAAATTTAGGTCATTTCTCAATTTTCCTTATTTCTTTCTTATTCCTCAATTTTTACGATTTTTATGCTTCAAATAAATTGATTAAGGTTCATTCCTGATTTGTTGCGCATTCTCTTTGTTTCTGCTTTCAAATGTCGTTTGCTTTCAATTTAGTTGCATTTTCCGCTTATTATCTATTAATCTATTCAATTTAGGTAGTTATTCATTGATTTATCATTATTATTGTGTTCTTTGCTGATTTTGATTTCCTATTTTGTATCCTAAAAAAGCTATTTAACAAAAGTAATTCAAAGTTATTGGGACGGAGGTCGAACGGAGTAGATAGAACATTGTTAGAGAAAATTAATTAAAGTTTGAACCTGTTCTTTATCTTTCGTCTGATTATTGCTACTTTTGATGATTATACTTGGATTGTGATGTACTAGAGCCTTTATGTTGCTAACAAAGGAGTAAGACTGCGTACTTCCGACTCCCCTCACCCCCATCTTGCAATTTGCAAGAGTCATTGTTGCATAATGTTTATAATGTATTCTATGTATTGATGATAGAGGTAGAAAACGTGACTATTGTTGTGAGATGGAGGAAAATTTTCACACGTATAATTCAAATTTCATGAATATACGCAGTATTGATCAAAATTTTCAACTTTCATCCAAGAGTTGTTTTGGTTTTTCAATCAGGTGTTTAGGAACATAGTTAGTTTTAGTTGGGATTGATTAATGTCTTTGAATCTGATCGCGACGTAGGCATTATTACTGTGAGATGGAGGGAATTTTTATTTTCTGTTAAACTGAAGTTGAGCCGCCTAATTTCTCTTATTCCGTATTCATCAACTTGTGTTGTGTTTTTACCTTCACTTTGCAACAGTTCATTGTCTCAAAATCTAACCGAATTGATTGTGAAGTCATTATGTAACAATTTGTGTTTGTGTTTTTACTATCTTAAAATCACAATCTCACTCAAATCCTTGACAGATATGAGGCTACAAAAATGAGACGAAAGACTATTGCGATCAAGAAAAAACCACCAATGAAAGGAGGTGAGTCAATTAAAAATTATGTTTCACCGAAATAAACAAATGCATCGAATAAGAAAAGCATGAATGGTATTAAATAGCCTTATTGTGGACGCGGGCCCACGGGGGTCGCTCGGGTAGAAAACGAGCAAGCTTTGCATTTGTGGAGTCGCCACCAATTTATTGAGGAAATTTGGAAACCGTTCGAATACCTCATGCCATGTCAAGACACAAAGTACTGACATGAACACCAAGAACTTGTTACCCTTAGCATTCTATGTCTAGAATGACTCTCGTGGATGCCAATGAACACGGATGTTCACAGAGATCTGGAGTAAGGAGTGAGGGTACGTATTAGGAAGTTCTTTTGCTCGAACACCTAATCCCGCCCGCCTCGATAGCGGCCTCCACTAATGATTAGGGAAAATTGTCTATACCCGATATGTTGTCGATTATATGCATGCAATGCAACATCCAATAAATTAATCCTAACATGTGAGAATTAACTAAGTCGGTGATCAAGTAGTTTAACATGCATTAATGTCGAGGTAGAGATTTAGGTTAATTGCATGTGAGAGCATACAAACAATATGGTAATAAAGAAATACAATACAAATACAATAAAGAAAATTACAATAATTACAACGGGTTAATTGATTTACGTCGAAAATACACTTAAAACGGATGGTTTTGAGAAAAGAAAAGAGAAAACAAATTAACGAACAGATTATTAGGTGATAATACGGGTATTAGTTAATTAATACGTAAGCTAGTAGTAACTATGTCAAAGCAACAACGGAAGTTCAGGGGCAGAATTCAACCCGGAACAGGCGCAGCAGTGCTGCGTCCTTTCATGAGGTGAATTCTGGCTGTGAAGCTGGAATTGCATATTGTTAATATTCATTGGTCAATTTAATGCTCGATTATCGATATTTGACTCGGATAGAAGTGGTTTAATAAATTATTTACATGTGAATTGGTCATAAAAATAAGTAAACATGAGATGAAACTAATTGGAACGAATTAATTACAAGATTAATTATGGGATTAATTACAAATTAACAAACTAGTTAGATTATTAATGCTAAACTATTGATGATGATGATAATTAACAGATGAAAATATACCAAAGGATGAATTCCAGAGACTTGATATTGATGAATCGAATCTCTAAAGCCCGGATTTGATTTAATGACGAAAACCCGCAAATATTAATTATTTGGAATTTAAGTCGGGAATTTAAAGAGGATAAATTAATAACGAATATATGTTAAATTATCATGTCAAGGAAATAAGAACAAGCAAAGAAGAAACAAGAAATAACAGACGAAAATAACAGAAGACGAAGGAAGAAGAAGGAGAGCAGGAACCGCGGCAGCCTCAGGAAGAGGCGCAGCAGGTGCTGCGTCCCTTCGAAGAGGCGCAGCAGTTGCTGCGCTCCTTCTCGACGTCTGCCTCCCATTAATCCGTGAAAAGGGTTTGAATAAAGGTTTTGCAAAACGGTTTTAAACATATTTTCGATGTAAACCTTACAATAATGATTACAAAAATAAAGTACAATAATAAAAGATGGGATTTACACCCTCAAACTTACATGTTTGACGAAACGAGATTAACTAAGTTAACGTTTAGTGATGCTCGACTCGAGTGTACGACGAAAGTGCCCTCTAAGAGGAAAACGAACAAAATTGATTAAGTTGATTGATGTGGAGTTGGTCAAATTGGTCGGTCATGCAAAACGAGGATGGTACTCAGAAAGATCCGAGCTTACGTGGTCGAAAGTTCAAGCACGTAGACGCCAAAAAGCAAGAGCGTGGTCTTAGAATGCAAAGGGAGAAGAGAAGGGCGGACACTCGCGTGAGAAATATGAGGAACGAAGGTCCCTATTTATACTAATCACGGAATTAGGGTTTAGGAAAGGAGAGAAAGATACGGAAACAACCGACTTAGGTTAAACACGGAAACTTGGACAAAAAGAAAGCCTGGAGAAAAGGCGCAGTAGGTGCCGCGTTCCTTGGAAGAGACACAGCACTTACTGCGTCCTTTCCCCAGCGGTTTCCTCCTGCGTAAGAAAGCGCGTTTGACAGCTTGTCGTATTTTAGGCATAACGTTCTCTACAAGACTTGGAATAAGGTGATTTTGGTGGCGTTGGAAAGCTAAAAGAAAGATCTAGAACTTTCTGTGAAATAGGCCTGACCCAAAAAAGTCGTTATCACCTCGTAAAACGGGCCTAAAGGTCGGGTTATCATTTTAGCTAAATGAAATGCACATTTTGTAATGTAAACTTTAAGTTTAGCCCAAAGAAGTGACATGTGACTCAAAATGAGATATACTCCTAACATTTACGACATCCTAACCTTAGGTAGACACGCACATTGCTTTGACTCGGGATTTGACGGTTTTAGGAAATGAAGACGGTTTTTGACCCGGACTCCAAATGTACTCTAATTACTGCCAAAACGACCGTAATGACACCTAGATGACAACTATGAGGTAGACACAAGTGTTTGAGCTATCACTTGACGATAAACTTACGAATTGTCATAAATCGTTCCGTGTACCAAACATGCGGCCCAATCAACACCGGGTGGCTTGCGGGAGGTGCAGAAATGAGGTATCTACAGAGCCCCCACTTTGACTGAGGCTTGGAAAAGGCGAAAGTCAAAGTATAGCCATCAGGTCAATCGAAGATTACAACCTGACGACTATGGCGACGCGAGGCGGCTCAAGTGGTCTTAGCCAAGGACCTGTCGTCGAGAACATTTTAGAGTCTGTCGACTTCTGGGGAGGGTCGTTTAAAGTCCATTAGACTACGTAAGGAAGCTCGCCAGCCATAAGAAGAAATCATACCTGTGACTTCTTTCTCGAGATGTTTCCGGAGGAGCGTAGGAGCTAAGGTTAAGCGTAGGAGCTAAGGTTAAGACCTAAAAGATATATAAGGATTGTGCTAGGGTGTGGGACCCTAAAGGAAAACATCAACGGGAAGGAGGCCAAATATAAGTTCAACCTAAGGGGTAACCAAAGTTTGGGTGTAGGATCTCTAAGGGTGTGTGATCCTAAAAGATGGAAATGCCAGAAGTGTTTGAACTCTAGGGAGTTTGGGAACCTAAAGAGCTAGGTGTATGAACCTGGGTATATGAACCTAAAAAGGACGGCTGGTATGGGAACTTAAAGGCTTATGAACCTTAGAGGAATTGAGATCCTAGGGTTAAGTATAGGAACTACTGGGTTACTAATTCTTATTTTAAACGTGCGCGTTTAAGCTTTCTGAGGTATAAGAACTCCAAAAGGAATTATGGGTTTATGAACCTAAGGACGTTGGTGTTGGAGCTTAAAGGCTTATGAACCTAAAGGAAGCCATTTTGGGATCTAAGAATCTAGGGGTAAGAATCCTAACTTTGGGTTTACGAACCTAAGGAATGAGGCGCTGGTTTGGGAACTTCTGGAGAACGACACCTTTGCCGAACTCCGTGAGGAAACTATAATATTGAGGGTAGCAGGACGTCGGTTGAAACTGCAGGGTGAAATCTGCTTGGGTCGGTCTTCAAACAAACTTCGGTAAAACTTGAGATTGATGTTGAACTTCACGTGTTGAGAGGGATAATTGGCTGTCTTGAACTCTCGCTGGGAGAAATCTGCTTGGGTCGGTCTTCAAACAAACTTCGGTAAAACTTGAGATTGATGTTGAACTCCACGTGTTGAGAGGGACAATTGGCTGTCTTGAACTCTCGCTGGGGGAAATCTGCTTGGGCCGGTCTTCAAACAAACTTCGGTAAAACTTGAGATTGATGTTGAACTCCACGTGTTGAGAGGGACAATTGGTCGTCTTGAGCGTCGGCCTGGAAAAATCTTCTTGGGTCGGTCTTCAAACAAACTTCGGTAAAACTTGAGATTGATGTTGAACTCCACGTGTTGAGAGGGACAATTGGCTGTCTTGAACTCTCGCTGGGGGAACATAACTGAGGTGTGTCAAAACACCTGTCAGAGGATATTCGCTCGTTGTTGCAAGCGAAGTCTTGATAAAGTACTATGACAGTTCACAGTCTACTCGGACTTGAGCGAAGCCCCCAGTTGGAGCGAGCACTGTTTCTGATACTTACCTGCATGGTTAGTGGCCACACAAGAACGCAATCTAATAGAAAAAAATGGCATATAAACATGAGGAAACACATATGTTTTGCAAAATTTGTTTCTTTATAAGAGTTGTTAAAAACTTGCTCAAAGAAATTCGTCGTTTGCAATGCGATACGCATATTCAATGGGCTTTAGACATAGGACTTGACACGACATCGACTCACTAGGATACAAGACGATAGTCTGACATAACACTGACTTAGATTTAATGCGACACAGGGGATGACCTTGACAGACTTTGCCTAAGCATGCGCAACCTCTAGCCAAGTGTGGGTGATAATGCGTATCAGTTCCAAAAGGTAGAATAATTGAGAGAATGATGAAGGCATATAAAGGCAAGGTATGAGTCATGGATCAGCTGTCTACTTGGACATCTTTTGACATTGTCTTTCTATAAAAGAGACCCCTCTTGAGGTATGATAACTTCGAGAATCGATCTAAGACCTCATCATCGCCTGGACCGAGCACTAGCTCGACTTAAATTAGAGAGGAGAATAAAAGAAGGGTGGCATCTCGGAAAAGAAGCCTCTAGGATGAGAACATGACTCTGGAATTTGGTAAAAAAGAAGACTAGGCGACAAAAAGGATCCCCCAGTAAAGAGGTGTTGGTTGTGGAGGGGATGTTAATTGAGGTTGGAAGGTTGAAAATTGGGATGGTTGATAATTGAGGTTGAAAGTTGATGGTTGGGATGGTTGTGTCCTTGAGGACTGCCTACGTATTCACGTGAAGTGAAATCAAACCAGATCGTAGTTCTGAGGTTTGATTAATTTTGTTTGGGTGTTGTGGTTGTATCCTTCTTGTGTAAGAAAAGACTGCCTACGTATCCACCTGAATAGGTGAAATCAAACCATGCTCGTAGTTCAGGTGTGTGCCTAAGCTTATGTTGTCAGGACCTTAAAGTTCAAGGGTCACAAGGGTAATATTCCTTTGGTGACTCGAAGAATTGATTTGAGATAACTCCCTCTGATCATAGACCAAAGAGGTATAACTAATTTTGTAAAATATTCCTTGTCATGTGAGCACACTTAGTGGACCCTAAGGATGATATGGGTATGTCCCGTTCTAGGTAGCAAAGTATCTGAAGACTCCGTGTCTGGGTCAAGGTGAAACTGGATTGGATATTTGGAATGTGGAGCTCGGTAATAAGAGGCTTTGATGAAACAAATCTCTGGAGCTTGATTTTGTGGAGTTGAGGCTTGATGGGATTAGGGCTTGTAATATGGGTTGGAAATGGAGTCTCTTGGCTTGATGTAGCCTGAGCACATATAGGTAGGTTAATTGATGTGGGATCAAGTTTCCATGTCTTGGCCCTAAAGGATGGGTATACTTGACGAGCTTGAGAGGATTCTCAAAATTCCTAACTATCTCCCTGTAACGTTCTCGAGAAGGACTTAGGGTGTGATGTGTGAAAGGCTAAGTGAGGGTGCTAGCTGACCATCTTCATTGATGTCTTGATTCTATATAGACTTCAATAGTGTTCTATATTTGATTTCATACTTATTCTTGATTCAGACTCAGATTCTTGGTCTAGACTATATCTCGTATTTTTGCTCAGAATTTTTTATTCAGGTTTGAAGATAACTTTGACTTTGGATATTGACATTGGTTGATTGAGCCTTTTTCTTTTGACTTCAATTATAGGCATAACTACAGCCTTGGATATTAATACCAGTTTCTCTTGATTGAGCCTTTGTTTTTACATGGCTCGTATCGTCTTGGATTTGCTTGCTACCATGGATTTGGGTCAGACTAGCACCTTTGGGTGTGAAATGGGTTGGTTTTTTTTTTAGTAAACAGGTTGTTTATTGTGGGGAATGTGCTTGCCTTCCGTCATGGATTGTTAACAAGGGAGATGGTCTGGATTCTTCCTAGAATCTCTTGAGATATGCTCGTCCTAAACTAGGATTATAGTGAGGTTTCTATTGCCAGACATGGAATAGGTAAGGAAAGATCACGGATTTTTAGGTCCTTTACAACTTGGAATAGAACATCATTTAAGTGCACTCACATCGACTTGGAACGTGTGATTGTTGTTCGTTTTAAAATGTCTCAAATCAATTCTTGTTTTCACAGGAAATGGTAAAGGAAGAGATATGAAGAATATATGAATTGAAGAGTGTACTTTTATTGAAATGAATAATAAATGTTTTTAACATAGACTCGAAAAGACATGTGACTCGTGGGACAGCCCCCAGGTTGTCACTAGAAATGGACACGAAGAAAGATACTAGAACAATTATGGGAAAGAAAGCCTAAGACTCGGACTCGGACTTTGACTCGGTCTTAGATCCGGACTCGTAATCATCGGCCCATGCTTGAACATTTACTCTTCCAGTAACTGGCTTCGGCATCTGGCTTTGAGCATTCATCCATTTGAGCACCACGTCCTCATCATTGGGAATATTAGAAGGATAACGGTTAAGAAAAGTTTCCTGATAGGTGGCATATCCATGAGGATTGCCTAACTTGCCGTGTGGGTTAAAAGTTGAGAGGGACAACTTCCCGCTTTCGATCATATCCTGAATGACATGTGTAACACCCCGCACTTTCTTAATATTTTTAAATAAACTTTTAAGTAATTTTTATTAAATAATTATTATTTAAAGCTTATTTTCATAAAATATCGTAACGGTAATAATAGTGTAGATTTTTAATAATATTATTCTCCGTCTCGAGTTATAGTAGACTTGGGACGAAAATTCAAGTGGATACCGACTCATTTTGAGTTATTGGGCTTAACTTGACTCATGGGTCTTTTCTCTCCTCTTTCCTCTACACTAACCCCCAACTAAACCCTCACAACTTCATCTCCCTCATTCTAATTTCTGAAATTTCCCCAACAACCACTCCACCATTGTTAAACCCTTGCTCTCAACCCTAAAATCACCATAATTCACTCAATTCTTCACCAATCTCGTTCTTTTTCGCGCCATTCTCTTCCTTTTCTCATTTCCCTTGTTTCTAAGTAAGAAAGTTGCCATCTTTTCCTCTTTTTCGAAATCCTCATCTTTCAAGGATGTGGATTCTTGACTTAATATCTTTATTTTTGTGTTTAGGGGAGGACTTGGACAACCCGGAGGAGGATAGCTACATCATTGACGAGTCTTTAGAAGATTGAAGTGCAAAAAGGTAACGGTGATGGGTTACTCGACTTTTATGTTAAAATTGTGTGGTTTTATGTAGTTATAATCTCATATGAATGTTAAAAGTTGTATCTTTCATGATTGGTGCTAATTTGGTTGTTGAATATCATGCTTGTTGCAATTCTCACATGTATGGATGAAAATCTCATGCTACATCTCTTGAATCCGAAATTTCCCATTCACATGCTCAAATATGTTGTTTTTCCGAGTTAGAATCATGCTAGGATACGTAAACAATTGATGAGAAACAATTTTTGTTGGTTTCAAATGGTTTGGAAGTGTTTTGCATTGAACCCGTGTGTTTGTAGTCCCAGTAGGTGGGAATGCAGTCACTCCACCGGCTGGGAGATTCTGTAAGTTTTGGACATATTTTAGTAAGCTCGTAGTCCCAGTAGGGTGACCGGCAGCCTGGTCCTCGACTTGGCCGGGAGTACATCGAAGGTTTTAGGTGATTTTGAGTTTTGGGCGTAGTCCCAGCCGGGGACGGCACTTAGGTCTCTTGACCTACTGGGAGTGCACTGTAAGTTTTTATTAATTTCAAACTTTTGCCTGTTGTCCCAGCCGGTGGCCCGGCGGCCGGTACACCACCCGACTGGGAGTCCCCTGTTTGCTCTATTTCACTTGTGACTTCTAATAACGATTGAGTTATGCATGTATCTTCTTTCCTATCGATAATTAGTTACTTTAAGACTCATTAATGTTATGAACATGCAAAATGGTTATGGTTCTTGTTCGGACCCGAGTGTGACGTTTTACATTGTGAGACTACTCGACATTCCCTATTTGTTTGCCCTCGGACATTGGGTCACGGTTAGGTGCCATTGTTTCCGAGTTGGGCTAGTTTTCCTTCCGCCTCTTCGGACCGGGGGTCACGGTTAGGTGACAAGGTTCCGTTTGAGGTTACTCGACTTTCGGGCACGGTTAGGTGTACCATATTTCGAGTCTTGGATACGATTTGGCATCGTTTGTCGAATCGGGTGTCGTCCATCCCGAGAGTCTGGCCAGGTTTAGACTAGGACCGTATTATGATCGTCGTCCTACCAAGAGGTTGGAGTCTAGAGGGTTGTCTTGTTTGAGTCTATACTTTGTAATTGTCTTACATTTGAGTCGAGTTGATATGTGACAGTTTGACCTAATAATTCTTCTCTCATTGTGCTTTACCATTCCTATTTCCTTATGCCCACTAGTCATGATTTTCTTATTACCGTAAGTATTTATTCTTATGCTTGTTTGTTTAATTAATTTCCTAATTACTTGTATTTTGACATATTGTGGCTGGGAGAACCCTGAGTTACTCCCCACTGACTGTGGCTTTCATATCTATTATGAATGACAGGTTGGTGATGAAGCTTAAGTGGGGAAGACCGTGTGAGCTAGCGAGTTCTTACCTCGGACCTTATTAGTTATTACATAATAGACTCACCTACTTTTCGAATTTATGTTAATTCGTGGGATATCTTTTCCCCAATAAATAGACTTTTGTTGTAAACTTAAATTTAACTAACTAAACTTATGTATCGTGTTGGTGATGCCTCGCGTTGGACTTCATGAGAAGCCCCAAAAAGTTTTAAAAATATCGTGTTTCCGCCACGATTTACTAGTCACATTTAGTTACCTCAACGAGGGGTGTCACAGTTGGTATCAGAGCATATATTGCTCCCGACGCACACACGTGTACCCCAACTTAAAATTCTTACTTGACCTTGAATAATGAATGAGAGATGGGTAGAATTAAGGACCTAAGTTGGTAGCCTTTTTGTGTATGTTTTGTGATAGGTTCTAACTTGTTTGCTCTTGTGCGAAAAGATGGTACGAGCGACCAATGTGGAGAATGCTATCATGAAAGCCCTCACTCAAGTACTTGCTAATCAACAAAATGCTCAACCCGCTCCCCCTACACCCGAAGCTAACCGTCAAGGAAGTTATGCTTGGATTGCAAGTCAACTAGCAAGGAACAAGGCTAGGACCTATGGTGGTGAAGTGGATCCCGTTGCTCTCTCGGAGTGGTTTCGTGATATGGAGAAGAACTTCTCTCTCTTTGATGCCCGAGAGGAGGACAAGGTGAGATTAGCCTCTCACTTTCTTGTGAAGGAAGCCGATAGGTGGTGGACTTTGACCGGTCCTACCGCTACTCAAGACCCCAACTTTGATTGGAGCCGCTTCAAGTCACTTGTGGAAACCCGCTTCTACCCTAAGGAGCTCAAGCAACAAAGATTGAAGGAATTCATGGAATTCAAGCAAGGGAAGCTATCAATTCAAGCCTACACCGACAAGTTTAATGAACTTGCTCATTATGCCTCCAAGTTCGTGAAAGATGAAGAGGATCGTGTCTACTTCTACAAGAACAAGTTGAATCCTAAGGTGGAAAGCATGGTGAGAAGAAGCTCAACTACCTTTGTGGAAGTCTATGATGATGCTATTTGGGCCGAAAGCTCTCTGAAGGCCATTGAGGAAGATTCTAAAACCCACTCCTCTTCTCATCCTTATCGTTCTAACTTTCATGGCAAGAGACCATTTGTGCCTTCTACTTCCAACTATGCCAACAAGAGGAGGTTTGTGGCAAGGATGCAAGACCATGGAGGACAAGGACCAAGAGTTCAAGAATCTAGAGGACAAGTTCCCACACCAACCAATGAACTTGAGAAGGACCGTAAGTGCTACCATTGTAGACAAGCTCTACACCCCGGAGTTGGATGTTATGGCAAGCCCTTGACTTGCTTTCATTGTAAGAAGCCCGGACATCGTGTTGCCGATTGCCCCGAGAAGAAGAATGCTCCTACTCCAAATGCTAGGCCAAGAGGAAACATCTTTGTCATGAGTCGAGCCGAAGCCGCCGCTCATCCCGATATCATCACGGGTATGTTCTCAATTTTTGATCAACCTTGCCTCATTTTATTTGATACCGGCGCATCTTTATCTTTTATATCTTCCAAATTCTCCGAAAAGCTAGCCATTGAACCTATTCCTAGTGAGGAAACTTCTATATCCTTACCTTCCGGAGAGATGTTCTCTTGTTCCCTCACTTTCTCCGACATTCCTATCTCTATTTCGGGAACCTTATTCCCCGCTAACCTACTTCGTTTTCCCCTTGAGGAATTCGATGTAATTTTGGGTATGGATTGGTTGTCAAAGTATGATGCAAGATTCGAGTGTAGAGACCAAAAGATTCGCCTCAAGAGTCCGTTAGGCACTCGTGTGTCCTATAGAGGAGTCCGTTCCCAAGAAGGTGTGAAGTTGATTTCCGCTTTGAAGTTGATGAGTATGAGGAGGAAAGGTTACCAAATCTTTCTTTGTGTGGTGACTTCGACCTCCCCTTCCTTACCAAAGATTGAAGAAGTGCCCGTGGTTTGTGAGTTCGCCGATGTCTTTCCCGAAGAGTTGCCCGGAATTCCTCCCGAGCGAGATGTTGAGTTCTCTATCGACCCAGCCGGAACCGGTCCGATTGCTAAAGCCCCGCACCGTATGGCGCCAACCGAGTTGAAGGAGTTGAGAAAGCAACTTGATGAGATGATTGAGAAAGGATTCATTAGACCTAGTGCCTCGCCTTGGGGTGCTCCCGTTCTCTTTGTGAAGAAGAAAGATGGATCCATGAGACTTTGCATTGACTACCGTGAGCTTAACCGTGTTACCATCAAGAACAAGTATCCTCTACCAAGGATTGAAGATTTGTTTGATCAACTCAAAGGTGCTTCTAATTTCTCCAAGATTGATTTGAGATCCGGTTATCACCAAATTCCCGTTCGTGAGTCCGATATCCCTAAGACCGCCTTTAGCACGAGATATGGACATTTCGAGTTTAAGGTGATGCCCTTTGGTTTAACCAATGCCCCTTCTATCTTCATGGACCAAATGAACCGGACCTTTAGTGAGTTCTTAGACAAGTGTGTTGTGGTTTTCATTGACGATATCCTCATCTTTTCCAAGTCCGAAGAAGAGCATGCCGATCACCTTCGTATCATTTTGGAGATCCTCCGTCGTCAAAAGTGGTTTGCCAAATTCTCCAAATGCGAATTTTGGGTTGTCTAAGGTGTCTTTCCTAGGCCATGTGATATCTAAGGATGGTGTCATGGTAGATCCTTCGAAGATTGAAGCCGTGATCGAGTGGAAGAGTCCAACCGATGTTGGTGAAATCCGTAGTTTCTTGGGTTTGGCGGGTTACTACCGTCGCTTTGTGAAAGATTTTTCCAAGCTTGCTAGACCCATGACTCAACTTTTGAAGAAAGAGACCAAGTTTGTGTGGACCGAAGCTTGTGAAAGTGCATTCCAAGAGTTGAAGAAGAGGTTGACTACCGCCCCTGTGTTGACCTTGCCCGAGGATGGAGTTGATTTTGATGTGTTTTGTGATGCTTCTAAGATGGGTTTGGGTTGTGTTCTCATGCAAAATAGAAGAGTTGTTGCCTATGCTTCGCGACAATTGAGGGTTCATGAGGTGAACTATCCCACTCATGATTTGGAATTAGCCGCCATCGTTCATGCTTTGAAGATGTGGAGACACTACCTCATTGGAGTCCATTGCCGTATCTACACCGAGCATAAGAGTTTGAGGTACATCTTCACCCAAAAGGATTTGAATATGAGACAACGACGATGGTTGGAATTGGTGAATGATTACGACATGGAGTTGTTGTATCATGAAGGAAAGGCAAATGTGGTTGCCGATGCCCTTAGTAGGAAGTCTACTCATCCCTTGAGTGCTATTCGTGTGCTCCCCGATGACCTTTGTGCCGAGTTTCGTAAGTTAAGTTTGCAACTTGTAGAGAGTGGTTTTGATTATCTTGGTGCTATGGTTGCCGAGCCCGTTCTTCACCGTGAGATTCTAGATAGCCTTGTGGACGATGCTACATTTAAAAGTTTTCAAGCCAAGCTTCTTGAAGGGAAAGCAAAGGATTGTGAGATTGATGCTAGAGGTTACCTCCGTTACCGAGGACGCATGTATGTGCCCGATGCCGTTGACTTGAGGAAGAGAGTTCTAGATGAAGCTCATCTATCGCCTTATTCGATTCACCCTGGAGGAGACAAGATGTATAAGGATTTGAAGCTTCAGTTTTGGTGGCCTAACATGAAGAATGACATTGTGTCATATGTTGGAAGGTGTCTTACTTGTCAACAAGTGAAGATTGAGCATAAGAGACCCGGTGGTTTGCTACAACCATTGGATGTTCCTTTATGGAAGTGGGAGTCCATTTCCATGGATTTTGTGATGGCTTTGCCTAAGACCGTTGGTGGAAAGGACGCCGTTTGGGTTGTGGTAGATAGGTTAACCAAGTGTGCTAGGTTCATTCCTATCAAAGAGACTTGGAGTTTAGACCGTCTTGCTAGTGCTTATGTTGATGAGATCGTTCGTTACCATGGTGTTCCTAAGGAGATCATTTCGGATCGCGACCCGAGGTTTTGTTCAAGATTTTGGAAAGCTTTACAAGATGCTATGGGTAGTAAGTTGTTGATGAGTACCGCTTTTCATGCCGCTACCGATGGACAATCCGAGAGGACAATTCAAACTCTAGAAGACTTGTTGCGTGCTTGTGCCCTTGATTTTCATTCTAGTTGGGAGAAGAGCTTACCTTTGGTGGAATTTTCTTACAACAATAGTTATCATGCTTCTATCAAGATGGCCCCTTATGAAGCCCTTTATGGAAGGAAATGCCGAAGTCCGATTTGTTGGGATCAAGCAAGTGATGTTCGTGACCTAGGACCCGACAAGTTAGCCGAGACGATTGATCAAGTGAAGCTCATCCGTGAAAGAATGAAAGCCGCCCAAGATCGACAGAAGTCTTATGCCGATGTTCGCCATCGACCCTTGGAGTTTGAAGTTGGAGATAAAGTATTCTTGAAAGTGTCCCCGATGAAAGGAGTAAAGAGATTTGGAGTCAAAGGGAAGTTGAGTCCAAAGTACATTGGACCTTATGAAGTGGTAGAGAGGATTGGTGACGTGGCTTATAAGTTGGAGTTGCCCCCGAGTTTGGGTAAAGTTCATGATGTCTTTCATGTTTCTCAACTTAGGAAATACATTAGCGACCCTAGTCATGTGTTGCAAAATGAGATTCCCGAGCTTGAGCCTAGTCTTTCTTTCGAGGAGAGACCGATTCGTATCTTGGATAAGAAGGAGAAGAGGCTAAGGAGCAAAGTGGTGCCCTTGGTGAAGGTTTTGTGGAAGTGTGGTGATGTAGAAGAAGAGACTTGGGAGCGGGAAGCTTCCATGCGTGTCAAGTACCCTAGTTTGTTTTCTTAAGGTAATACCTTTTCGTTTCAAGTTTCGAAGGCGAAACTTTTTAAAAGGTGGGGTGATTGTAACACCCCGCACTTTCTTAATATTTTTAAATAAACTTTTAAGTAATTTTTATTAAATAATTATTATTTAAAGCTTATTTTCATAAAATATCGTAACGGTAATAATAGTGTAGATTTTTAATAATATTATTCTCCGTCTCGAGTTATAGTAGACTTGGGACGAAAATTCAAGTGGATACCGACTCATTTTGAGTTATTGGGCTTAACTTGACTCATGGGTCTTTTCTCTCCTCTTTCCTCTACACTAACCCCCAACTAAACCCTCACAACTTCATCTCCCTCATTCTAATTTCTGAAATTTCCCCAACAACCACTCCACCATTGTTAAACCCTTGCTCTCAACCCTAAAATCACCATAATTCACTCAATTCTTCACCAATCTCGTTCTTTTTCGCGCCATTCTCTTCCTTTTCTCATTTCCCTTGTTTCTAAGTAAGAAAGTTGCCATCTTTTCCTCTTTTTCGAAATCCTCATCTTTCAAGGATGTGGATTCTTGACTTAATATCTTTATTTTTGTGTTTAGGGGAGGACTTGGACAACCCGGAGGAGGATAGCTACATCATTGACGAGTCTTTAGAAGATTGAAGTGCAAAAAGGTAACGGTGATGGGTTACTCGACTTTTATGTTAAAATTGTGTGGTTTTATGTAGTTATAATCTCATATGAATGTTAAAAGTTGTATCTTTCATGATTGGTGCTAATTTGGTTGTTGAATATCATGCTTGTTGCAATTCTCACATGTATGGATGAAAATCTCATGCTACATCTCTTGAATCCGAAATTTCCCATTCACATGCTCAAATATGTTGTTTTTCCGAGTTAGAATCATGCTAGGATACGTAAACAATTGATGAGAAACAATTTTTGTTGGTTTCAAATGGTTTGGAAGTGTTTTGCATTGAACCCGTGTGTTTGTAGTCCCAGCCGGTGGACCGGCAGCCGGTCTACTGACCGGCTGGGAGATTCCTGTAAGTTTTGGACATATTTTAGTAAGCCGGTAGTCCCACCGGGGGCCGGCAGTGTGGTCTTCGACCGGCCTGGGAGTACACTGAAGGTTTTAGGTGATTTTGAGTTTTGGGCGTATTCCCAGCCGGGTGACCGGCTGGGAGTGCACTGAAGGTTTTATGTATTTTTGAAATTTGGCCGTATTCCCGGCAGGTGCAGCCTGGCCCATCCATGACCTTGGGAGGCACTGTAAGTTTTTATTAATTTCAAACTTTTGCTCGTTGTCCCAGTCAGGTGGCCGGCGGCCGGTACACCACCCGGCTGGGAGTCCCCTGTTTGCTCTATTTCACTTGTGACTTCTAATAACGATTGAGTTATGCATGTATCTTCTTTCCTATCGATAATTAGTTACTTTAAGACTCATTAATGTTATGAACATGCAAAATAGTTATGGTTCTTGTTCGGACCCGAGTGTGACGTTTTACATTGTGAGACTACTCGACATTCCCTATTTGTTTGCCCTCGGACATTGGGTCACGGTTAGGTGCCATTGTTTCCGAGTTGGGCTAGTTTTCCTTCCGCCTCTTCGGACCGGGGGTCACGGTTAGGTGACAAGGTTCCGTTTGAGGTTACTCGACTTTCGGGCACGGTTAGGTGTACCATATTTCGAGTCTTGGATACGATTTGGTATCGTTTGTCGAATCGGGTGTCATCCATCCCAAGAGTCTGGCCAGGTTTAGACTAGGACCGTATTATGATCGTCGTCCTACCAAGAGGTTGGAGTCTAGAGGGTTGTCTTGTTTGAGTCTATACTTTGTAATTGTCTTACATTTGAGTCGAGTTGATATGTGTGATTTGACCTAATAATTCTTCTCTCATTGTGCTTTACCATTCCTATTTCCTTATGCCCACTAGTCATGATTTTCTTATTACCGTAAGTATTTATTCTTATGCTTGTTTGTTTAATTAATTTCCTAATTACTTGTATTTTGACATATTGTGGCTGGGAGAACCCTGAGTTACTCCCCACTGACTGTGGCTTTCATATCTATTATGAATGACAGGTTGGTGATGAAGCTTAAGTGGGGAAGACCGTGTGAGCTAGCGAGTTCTTACCTCGGACCTTATTAGTTATTACATAATAGACTCACCTACTTTTCGAATTTATGTTAATTCGTGGGATATCTTTTCCCCAATAAATAGACTTGTGTTGTAAACTTAAATTTAACTAACTAAACTTATGTATCGTGTTGGTGATGCCTCGCGTTGGACTTCATGAGAAGCCCCTAAAAGTTTTAAAAATATCGTGTTTCCGCCACGATTTACTAGTCACATTTAGTTACCTCAACGAGGGGTGTCACAACATGTTTTAATTTGAAACATTTCTCTGTATCATGCCCTTTGCCTCTATGGTACTTACAGTAGGCATTCTCATCCCAGAACTTAGACTTCTTTTTTGGATCTGGTGTAGGACCAATTGGCTTCAACATTCGTCGCTCCATGAGTCTCTGAAGGGCATCGTTGTATGTAATACCAATGTTGGTAAATTTCCTAGGAGGCGTATCCTTCTTCTCGGAAGCCTTTGTGAATGACCTTGAAGAGTTGTTAGGTTTCTTTGACGAAGGCTCCATGAGGTTGCCTTTGTTGATTTTTGTTCCTGGATGAGAAGAACTAGGAATAGATTGCTCACTTTTTGCTTTCTCTTTAGGATTGTCAGGTTGAGGGTTTGTCTGGACACTTTTTATTTTGAGAGGTTGGGTATTAAGCTTCTTACCCATTTCGGCGAACTGGTTTTCTATGTTGGAAAGCCGAGAGTTTAGATTATCAATAGCTCCCTCTATTTTGGAAAATTTGCTGTTGAAGGCAATGGAAAGCATGAGCATTCCACTTTGGATATCGTCGTCTTCGAGCACGTTGATCTCTTCGTCATCACAAGGATTGAGGAGATGAGAACAGTCTAGGAATGATTCTTCGTCATGTTTAATGATACTAAATCCAAGAGGGTTGATTTTCTCGAATTGCTCAATAGAAAGTGACACCGGAAGCTTGCCCCCTTCGATCATACTAGTGGCTTCTCTAGGTGGCGTGTTCCTTTCCATCATCCTATTCTCAAGGGTGAGGACGCGAATGCTCAAATTTTCCACTGTAGCTTGAACTCGCAGGACCACGGTATAAATGTCTTGGAGAGACACGGTGATTGTGGCTTGAGCTGCTTCGTGACCTTGCTGATTGACGGAACTTGCTGGATTCCTACTCGACAGAAATGACGCGCATTACACCTCGATTCGACATGGAATCACGCATACCAAGGCAACAAACAAAGGAAAGGACAAGATGACAAATCTAGACTTTACTCGTGAATTCGTGAAACGTCGTGAGCGACTTCTCGTGTTTCAATTCACGGTGCTTGACTTTAATTTTAGAGTCGAGTGTTAACTTTAAAGAAGTGATCCTTATATGATTGACCTTATTGACGGGATTGATGACACGTGTTGATTCTAAGACGTGTGTTTAAGACAGACTTGACTCGAGGTTCGGGTATGTGTGTCCCGAACGTGTCATTAGGAGAATTCGAGAGACGGATTTTGGAAAGACTCGATGTGTTAGCCTCGAGTGTGTGAGTCGAGGTGTGGAAATGTTTAGATCCTAACTGAATTGGGGTAGGGGTCCAAAATGACGGCGTGACGCCTTAGGACTTGACTTGAATTTGAAAAGACCCAAAATGTAAAGGAAGACGGGTTGATTACTTGACAGAGTTTCGGCTAGGACATAGTCAGTTTGAATTTTGACTCTAACTTAGCCCAATTGAATTTACATATTCACATTTACATGGTTTGAAAAATATTTTGTTTTTTTTTTCTTTTCTTTTTTGGACTTTTTTGTTTGTTTTTTTTTGGCTTTTTTTTTGTTATTTTATGTACTGGTTTTGAAATGGGTATTAGGCCCGAAGTTTGACTCAACATTTAGACAGAGTTTCGGCTTATATTGCGCTATTTTAGGTCATTTTCGAAAATTTTACATTTTTAAGAGAGGTTTTGATTTTACAAAATTCATCATGGTTTCGTTTAGAAAATGGTGATCACATATAATACAAGCATTTATATAGGCATTATAACGGGATGCTGAGTGCATTTAAAAAGGGTTTTGGTTTAAAGGGTGGGTTGCCATACCGAACAATCAAACCCCGGGTCTGTGGAGAGGCTCGTACCAAACAAGAGTAAGGCCGATTCCTAGTCCATTTCCTCGAGTAGTGAAAGCCCTTGATACAAATAGGAGTAAGTACCATGGTATGGTTGACGTCAATCGCTATTCATCCTTAGGCCCAAATAAGAATTTGGACCGTCTAGACGGGACGATTGGTCGAATAGGTTGGGTTTGGCCTAGGAAGGCCGACTAAACGATCTAGGAAGATCGAGTTATGAAAACCGACAACTGTCTTGTACAAACTATTCCCTAACCTTGTTCAAGTTTCACCCTTGGCAACACGTAAGTGTATTAATCCCCAGCAGAGTCGCCAAACTGTGGACGCTGGCCCACGGGGGTCGCTCGGGTATAAATGTTGGAATATGTGTCCTCCGACAATAATGCGATCACAACTGTCGATCATGATGATCACATGTTTAAGTCTCATTTTAAAGAATACAATTGGGAAGTAATATTTTACTGTCAACTGGTCCACACATATCGGTAATGATTGGCTGACTAGAGTTTGACATTACTGTCGTGCGACGGTGGTGATCAGTTGATCCCCTTAGGTCATACCTAAAGGGTAACACTCTTAATTGATCATTTAATTGATCGTATGGCGATACTGGTTAATTAAATTACTTAAAATTGACGGACGATTTTGGAAGTAATATTTACGTGTCTCATTGTAATTTGATTAAATAAGATACGGTCTAAGTAATCGAATTGTTTTATTGCTTAGATGAAATTATTGTTTAAGGAAACAATTACATTTGAATGAATAAATTATTATAAATACAAGATGTTGTTATTTATAATTGGTAAATTATTTTGGTACAAGTAATTATGAATTACTAAGTCGATTTTGTATATGACGTATTTTTATTAATGCGTTGATTTTTAATATGTTAAAAATACATAACAATTTTACATGTGACATGTGACAAAGATAAAATGGAATCCATTTTATCTTAATATGACCGAAATAATGGGGTGTATTAGGAAATTATTATGTTAATTAACTAAGTGGTAAACATAATCATATTTGCCTAAACCAAGCCATGCATACCTAGTGCCTCTTGTGAAGAGCACCTTGCTCATGCATTGGGCATCAAATACTCCCCTTCCTACCCGATTTTGAGAAGGAAAACCATGGGTTTTTCTTCTAATTTTCACCTAATATACACTACTTGAATATTAGTGTATTCATTCATTCATTCAACCATCTAAAAAATAAGAGTTTTAGAGAGATAAATCTTCTTCCTTCCTCTCCCTCTCTTAACCGAAATAAGAGAACAAAATAAAGATTTTTGGGTCAATTTTATTCAAATTAATATTGTTCTAGTAATAATAATATTAATTTTATTAAGAGATTACCTTGGGTATTAATCCTTGGGAGGGATTCTACACTTGAATCCTTGTTCATCCAATATTTGGAGAGCTCAAGAACAAGTGAGTAGGAGAACTCACTTGTGCCCAAAATCCGAAATATCAATGTAAGGGTTGATGATTTCTTCCTTATTTTTATTATTGTTTGCATGCATAAGATCAATGTTTAATTTTATGACTAAATTAAATCATCACATATATGAATATATCAAGTAATGAGATATAGATTTCTAACAAGCGGTATCATGAGCCTTAAGTTGTTTGCATGCAAATCGGTTATAGTTTTTCCGAGTTATACGATTAACATATAAAACTTGTAAATTTGTGTTATTATGATATATCACGAAATAAATTATGCATGTTAAAGTTTCTGATCCTAAAATGTATTTAGGATATTTTGGTTAATTTATGGATTTTTATTGTTCATTTTATATTATAATGGCATTAAAAATGTGATTTTATGATAAACATGTCATTTTCGGACTAAAATTAGCTAAACTTCGAATTTTTCAGTGGTTTTTGGATATGTTTTCACATATTTTATTTTTAGATGATCTGTAAATTTTCAGAATTTTTGGAGTTTTTATGCTCGAAATATGGATTTTTCATGATAAAAATCGAATTTAAATGAAAAATGGGTTAATATGAGATAAATTTCGAATCTGGTCATAGAAATTTAGTATGTTGTCACATGCAATTTTATAAGATGTGTGTAAAATAATTGGCTATAATGAAGTCCTTATGCATGATTTATGAATTTTTGATGAAAAATAACATAAATATTGACTTAATTAGTGAATAATTGCTAAAACATACTTTATGACTAAGGAAAAACGTCACATGTTGCATTTTATTACCTATTTCAGATCTAAAATTGAAAAGTTGATAAATATAATTTTTCTCATGTTTTATGATTATATTTGATAAATCCGATAAACCGCAACAATATTTTTCCCGATAAATTTCAAAATTTTAACCTAAGTTTTTGAACCTTATGAGTGTCATGGTATTTTCCCAGAATGTTCATGAGTTTAAATTTCAAATTTCAAATTTATTTGAAATTTTTGTGATTTATTTGAAGTTTATAGCATTATTATTGTAATTTTGAGTCCACTAATGAACAAATTTTAAGAAATATAAGTTAATTATAGTCAAATAGTTAGTGAAGACTAATTTTGAGTCCTAAGTTGGTTAGGGTAATTAACTTGTGCATAAATATGATTTTATGTAATTTATTGTGATTTTAAAAGGTTGAATCACGCAAATCCGTAAAAACCGTTTAATATACGATATTGGCTCCTTAAAGGCGATTTAGCATAAAATTGGCCATGTTCATACATATTATAATGCTGCATTTTATTTATGATTGTCATAATTTATTTTATGTAATTTTATTTTATGTAATTTTACTTAGTATGGCCTTAGTTTTTTAATTGATAGTACCCGAAATGTATGGGAATATCGATTCGGTTGTAATTTATTGTGATCTCGTATCACCGTTTTGTAATTTAATAGATTTATTTTATTTTAATTACAAATGTATAATAGGAAATTATGTAATTTGTTATGTAATTTATTTATTCCGGAGTTCCTTGAAGACAGTGTCACTCAAGAAGGCGATACATAAAGACGGTGTTACCTCGAGATGCGTGCCAAAACCGAAGTTCAAGGGACCAATGGAGTTGGTTTCCGAATATGTAATAGTTAATTAGATTTTCTATTTTAGGAAGACCATACTAGGATTTATTTTATGCTTTGCATTTTATTTATATGTTGCATGCATCGCTAAATCACCATAACTAAAACATGCATTGTCATTTTTAATCGAGTTTATCGACCGTGTCAATTAGAATTATCGTAGTTCACCACTTTAGTTCACTTAAAACGTGATAGATAATAAATTGACATGACCTCTCGCTAAAAATAATCAATTGAGACATAGCCTTACCAAAAAGTAGAAACCATGAAAACCTTTTTCGCGAGGGAGTGCACTCGGCCACCCCGGGGTACAAACCTTGTTACGTAGGGGAAATGGGTGATAAATGTCTATCCACCGAATTCGTGTTGATGAGGGTTTCATCGGCTACCCCGTGCCCAAATTATGTGAATTTGGATCATGGACACATTTATTTGAAATTTGGATTGATCTCAACGGAAGTATTCGTGACCGTAGTCGCATGTGTTCCGGGCTATAGATAAATGTTAGAGTAATTTTATCGACCAAGAGTTCTAAAAGTAGAATCGATTAAAGAGTTAATCCACCGAGTTATATTGATAAGGGTTTCATCGGCTACCCCGTGCCCAAGTTAATATGAATTTGGGTCTTGGAATCATTTATCAAGTTGGGTAGAGGTCACTAGATAAATGCAATAAAACTTGTTTGAATTAAATTTTTACGAGTCTTATTATTTTGAAAACGACATATGTTTTATTCCTTCTATATTTTTTGTTTTGTAGACCGCTTTTATTTCTCATAACAAATGGCCACTCCAAACACCAACGCCACACCTCTCACTAATACTTCATGGCTCCGATCCTTCATGGATCGATGTAAACTTGAAAAGAATGGGTCAAATTTCTCCGATTGGGATGCCCAACTCAAATTAGCTGCCCAAGGTGACGACAAGCTTTGTTACCTCACCGAGGCCTCTCCACCCGAACCTAATGCTAGGTCGAGTGCCGCTACTAGGGAAGCATATGAGGCTTAGCACAAGGAGTCCGCCGTAATGAAAAATGTGTTAATCCTTGCGATGGAGGCGGATCTCCAAAGGAGAGCCTTTAAGTTGGGCACCGCTAATGAAATCTATTCCAAGCTTGTGACAATGTTTTCACAAACTCCGCGGATCGTTCTTTATGAGGCGGCGGCGGCATTCTTTGATCTCGACTTTAAAGAGGGCCAAAAGGTTAGCCCTCATGTGCTCAAATTGATGGAGCTAGTCGAGACCTTGAAGATTCAAAAGGTTGAATCCCCACAGAACTCATTGTAGATAGGATTCTACACTCCTTATCCAAAGTCAAAGCGTATGTTCAATTCCGGGTGAATTTTAACATGCAAGACAAGGACGTGTCTCTTGAAGAGTTGCACAAGTTACTTGTGCAAGCCGAAAGAGACATGGGGTTAAATGTTAACCCACCTAAGGATGTGCTTAACATAAGCACCAAAAGCAAGGGGAAGTTCAAGAAGAATGGGAACAAGGGTAAGAAGCAAGCTCCCACTTTCACCAAGGCTAAGACTTATGAAGCTAGCACTTCCAAGATCAAGAAGGGTCCTCTTGATAAATGCCATTATTGTAATGGTGTTGGACATTGTAAAAGAAATTGTTCCAAATATCTTGGTGACATTAAAGCTAGAAAGATCACTCCAGTAGGTAAATGACTATACTTTCTTTTATGTTTCTAATTCAACTATGGTATTGTGATACAAAGTTGTGATAATGTATCCCCTTTTTATTGTAAATAGGGCCTCCACCAAGCAAGGACAAGGGAAAATAAAAGCAAGCTTGAGAAACCATCAAGAAGCTAGGAGTAGCTTCCATGAAGCTTGGCTTTTTATTGTCTTATTTAATTTATGTTTCGGATTTTAGAACCTTTTGATTTCCGTGTTTGACATGGAAATGTATTTTGGATAATGGTTGTATTTTGGATAATGGTGGCTTGGTTTGCAACCCAAGTCACCCGTTTTATTGTATTTTATCCTTGTTCTAAAATTCGTCTTTATCCGTTTGCTCCTAGAAACATATGATCATTCACTTAAAGTGATCTAATAGACAACTATAATGATGGGATTCATTATATGTCCACAAGCTTAAGGCTTGTGTATGATCAATTATAAAGTGATATTGGGTTGATGAACTCTCTTAAAGGAATGTCAATCACCAAGTACACTTATCAAATTTAAAACAATTAGTCAACCTATGAGATAGTCCTCCTTATACTTCAAAATCATTATTTGTGTCTCATAAACTATCTTTGAATCTCTAGTGTATTTATTCTAAAGATAGAGTGGGAGAAAAATGAAGACACAAAGAACACCAAGAAAAATTTGTGTACTTGTGTAAATGAGATCTATGCAAGAAAGAATGATTTGTATACCTATACAGATAGTATACTTGAATAGATGAGATCTATGGTCTCGAATAGATGATATCTACATAAGAAAAGAGACCAAGTGAAGTAATCAAAAGAATATGTTCTCAAGATAACTACACGAGGAGACTAAAAGAAAGTTTTGGAATAAGAATGACTAATGTAAAGTCTTAACAAGAGTTTTGACTAGTTTATGAACAACATTTGACCAATAGTTTCAATATTGATATTTACTTAAGAGCCTATATGAATCAAAGTTGCATCCTAGAAAATAAATGAGATTTATTACTAAAAGTTGCAAAGAATGATATGCCGATATCTACAAAAGCTAAATTAATTGTTAACCACGCTAATGTCATTACCTAACCTCATTATGAAAATGAAATGGTTAAACCTCCTTCCGAAAAGGGTATTTTGAGAAGGACGTGTATTAGATATTATTCATATTTAAATAATGACATTGCCACGCATCATTATAAAATGAATGAGTTAGAGATTAAAATCTCTTTCCATAAGGTTAAGATGAAACCTCTTCAAAATAGGTATTTTGAAAGGATATGATGGGAACATATATGGTTTTATCTTAATAACTTAGCAAAGCAATATATATTTCAATTCTTGAAATGTTTTGATTGAGTAGTCAATTGCGAAACATGTGGAATTAAGTGGGAGTTGGAAATTATCATGTGAAGACATGGAATTTAGTCGGAGCAATCATCTTGTAAAAGTTTATAACTCATTACTCATTGAGAATGACGAGCTAATACTTTCTTTCACAAAGAAGTATTTGAGTTTTCAATTCTGGATGAAAATGCACTATGATGAATCCAATCACATCATGAGATGTTGGATAGGTATTGAGATATACACATCGAATCAATGAGAAACGTAGGTTATTATTGTCAATGAAAATGGAATTGCCATTAGCAGTCATGGTCGTTCATTGAACCTAATAATGGTTGATCACATGATTATTAGTTACTAATGTTTCCGCCATTAGAATAATCATGCACATGTCCAATAATGAATCATATGCATAAGAGCATGATGATTCATTGGCAAGCCATAGAAGAATCGTCATGAATTCTCGAGGAGAATTGATACGTGCATTTTATATAGTCTTTTTAGGCCTTTTTATGCACGTATTTCCATGCTTTTATCGTAGTTTATGCTACGAAATGCCCCGAATATGCTACTTTGGTTTGTTTTGTCTTATTTGCAGGAATGGACCAGAAAGTAGTGAAATCAAGCCTTTTACCATCCGTTTAGCATGCATTTGGAGGAAGAGTGAATTTGGAGCGGGAATGTAGCTATTTTGAGATGCGCAAAGAAGTAAGATAGCTAGGCGAGCAAAGGAAGAACTTCAAATTGCTAGTGTCTATTTTGAAGAGACATATCTCGAGTTGTACAACAGATATTCAGGTGATACTAATTGGATATGAAAGCGTGTCCTCTTAGCTTTCCAACGCCACCGGAATCACCCTGTTTGCCCAAGTAACGAAGAAATGGCAGCCGTTTGATGTTCAGTGCGCAAAGCAGGAAATTGTTGCTGGAAAGTACTCGATCGAGTACAATTTTACTCGATCGAGTCCTTTTTCTACTCGATCGAGTAGTTGCCTTTTCTGATTTACTCGATCGAGTAGATTTTCTACTCGATCGAGTGGTTTAAGCTCTAGTTTACTCGATCGAGTGGTTTTAAACCACTCGATCGAGTGGTTTATCCTACGGGCTTGGGTTTTTTAGGTTTATTTCCGTCATTAGGTTAAATAATTCCTATTTTCTTATAAATAGGAAGGTAGGACGTCATTGTAAGCTCTCTCTCCTCTCTTCTCTTCTCCCCTTTCTCGACACTTAATACATTGTTCCAGCTACTTTGTTCCTCTATTCCGGATTTATTTTAGTAACATTTCTCTCCCTTTTCCTCCTTAATTTAATGTTTATTTCTCTTCCTCTCTTTATTATTTATGTTCTTTATTTAATTATGTTTAGCTAATTCCCTTAATATGTTAGGACTAGGGAAGCCGTGGTAGCAATATGTTAGGATTGACATGATTAGATTAGTTTAGCGATAAAAATTGTATTAAGCAATATAATTGTCTTTAGGTTGAATGAATGCATGCAGGAGACCGATTTATCTAGTTACCCCCGATCTGGATCGAAAGATTGGAAGGGAAGGCTTGCTTAATTACAATAGGTGATACCTAATTAGGGCGAAAGCTAAGTTAGGGAGACCCTAGGGCGATTAGAGACCGAAAGGGTATAATCGTAGGTTTAAGGACCGAAAGGTGACGACCTCGCTCTTTTTATCAATAATTTAATCGACTCAGTTGACCCGATAGTGTAGCTGCCACGGTAGACCGAATCCTAGCATATTTCTCTCTTTTATCTGATTTACCCCATTATTTCCTCTTATTCATTTCCCTCTTGCTTTAATCTCTTTAGTCTAGTCAAAACAACCAAAACCCCCAACTTGTGACATAGACAGACCGAAGTAGACAAGTGAATAGTGACCGCCTCCCTGTGGAGATCGACCCTACTTATCGCTAGCTTCTGTTAGTTATATTTAGGTATTTATTTTTGGTACAGAAACGACCGTATCAAGAATCCGATGAGCGATTTCAGTGTTGGACAGAACACTGTGTTATGTTTCAAGAGGTTGCACATATTAAAGTTCGAACACGCGTAAGGATTTATGAAAATCCTAAGCTTTTCAAGCTAAAAGGAGAGATAAAAAGTTTGGATAGATACTTAGTTGAAGTAAGAAGTTACTCAAAACTAATATCTCCTAATATGCTAGGACTTGTGAGAAGTGCTAGGCTAATCATCTTGACAATTGTTGTAAGACTCTACAAAACATATACCTAGTGCATTGAGAGTGGGTGGAGTACTTGACCAGTGCAAGTCAAATCATCCACCACAAAAATATATTGGTTGTGTGATAAACAACCAGGAAGTTCTTTCAAGATAAAGAACCCAAACCGAGGTTGGGAACCTATATATGTACTTGGTAAGGTTCATGCTATGAGAGATAACATGAATGTAAAGGAAAATGCGATAAAAGAAGTTTGAACACATGGACAAATGGTATGTCAAAACTTCTATTACAATCGACTAGTGTTAATACACTTACGACATGCATCACAAGGTTGTAATACGGTATTGACTACCCGAATGTGATGTCGACATTTGTCGTTTGAGTTATTATTAACTCACCTTCTACTTTGTTACATCCAAACGGGTTGTAGAGACAATTGAACCCCGTTAAAGTGAACACGGATTGACATTGTATTCGCCCATAGTTACTTATGTGAGGTGACGTCTCGAAGTGACTAGAATGTGATGCGATTGATGGCAAGTTCAAGTGCCATGGAGTCATATGAGAATGACTAGTCGATCACATAGGCAGACTGTTAGGAACACTTTGTCGGGCCTTATGACCGCTTATAGAGTTCTGGCAAATTTATATAGCCTGGTCGTGGCGAGAGCTACTATAGTATTCTAATGAGTCGATTCTTTTGACTAAAGACTATTCGCCTAAGATGGCACAGTTTCAGATTAACTTTGATTTGTGTTACTACGACCTTCGTAAATGGGGTCAAATGGGCATATTTTGGGTTATGATGGCTGTGGCTAGTCGAAGGGAATGAGTGCGATATGAATTGTCCACCCCTAGTCAGGGTTATAACAATATCTCAGGGACACTTGAGGAGTAATGAACTGGAAATGCGTGGCCACGCTCGGTAGATATCTATGGTAGATAAATCCGGTCAATCAGTTATTCTCCAGATCGAGGAAACCACTCTCAATATGATCGCTTGCAAGTACGACCTGAAAGACACCTTGCATTGAGTGGGAGATAGTAATAGGACAAGAGAATTGGTGACGCACACTTGTCGAGGACAAGTGGGAGATTGTTGGAATATATGTCCTCCGATCCGACAATAATGCGATCACAACTGTCGATCATGATGATCACATGTTTAAGTCTCATTTTAAAGAATACAATTGGGAAGTAATATTTTACTGTCAACTGGTCCACACATATCGGTAATGATTGGCTGACTAGAGTTTGACATTACTGTCGTGCGACGGTGGTGATCAGTTGATCCCCTTAGGTCGTACCTAAAGGGTAACACTCTTAATTGATCTTTTAATTGATCGTATGACGATACGGGTTAATTAAATTAATTAAAATTGACGGACGATTTTGGAAGTAATATTTACGTGTCTCATTGTAATTTGATTAAATAAGATACGGTCTAAGTAATCGAATTGTTTTATTGCTTAGATGAAATTATTGTTTAAGGAAACAATTACATTTGAATGAATAAATTATTATAAATACAAGATGTTGTTATTTATAATTGGTAAATTATTTTGGTACAAGTAATTATGAATTACTCAGTCGATTTTGTATATGACGTATTTTTATTAATGCGTTGATTTTTAATATGTTAAAAATACATAACAATTTTACATGTGACATGAGACAAATTGACAAATTGACAAAGATAAAATGGAATCCATTTTATCTTAATATGACCGAAATAATGGGGTGTATTAGGAAATTATTATGTTAATTAACTAAGTGGTAAACATAATCATATTTGCCTAAACCTAGCCATGCATACCTAGTGCCTCTTGTGAAGAGCACCTTGCTCATGCATTGGGCATCAAATACTCCCCCTCCTACCCGGTTTTGAGAAGGAAAACCATGGGTTTTTCTTCTAATTTTTACCTAATATACACTACTTGAATATTAGTGTATTCATTCATTCATTCAACCATCTAAAAAATAAGAGTTTTAGAGAGATAAATCTTCTTCCTTCCTCTCCCTCTCTTAACCAAAATAAGAGAACAAAATAAAGATTTTTGGGTCAATTTTATTCAAATTAATATTGTTCTAGTAATAATAATATTAATTTTATTAAGAGATTACCTTGGGTATTAATCCTTGGGAGGGATTCTACACTTGAATCCTTGTTCATCCAATATTTGGAGAGCTCAAGAACAAGTGAGTAGGAGAACTCACTTGTGCCCAAAATCCGAAATATCAATGTAAGGGTTGATGATTTCTTCCTTATTTTTATTATTGTTTGCATGCATAAGATCAATGTTTAATTTTATGACTAAATTAAATCATCACATAAATGAATATGTCAAGTAATGAGATATAGATTTCTAACAATAAAACGAGCAAGCTTTGCATTTGTGGAGTCGCCACCAATTTATTGTGGAAAATTGGAAACCGTTCGAATACCTCATGCCATGTCAAGACACAAAGTAGTGACATGAACACCAAGAACTCGTTACCCTTAGCATTCTATGTCTAGAATGACTCTCGTGGATGCCAATGAACACGGATGTTCACAGAGATCTGGAGTAAGGGGTGAGGGTACGTATTAGGAAGTTCTTTTGATCGAACATGTAACACCCCGTATTTTATAATAATATTTTATTATAAAAGTATTTTATTAAATTGATTATTTTGGAGTTTAATAATATATTTTGAATATTTATATTTATCGCCTTTGTTCTTTATTTTATTATTTCTCGTTTTAATCTACTTTTGATTGGTTAAAATGTTCGTGGACGATTTTACTATTTTAATTTAATAACTACTTTTCTATTATAAGGCCTCCTTGCGTTTTAATATGGTTCAATCCGATTTATAATCAGATAACCCATTGTATGAACTAATGGACCCAAAGCCCACTTGTTAACCTTCTTATGATCTTATATAAATACAAAACCCTAAGCAAGCTAGCAAACTGCTCCTTCTTTTTCTACGTACTCCTGCCGCACGCCGTTCCTCCTTTCTTCCTCTTTTGTTCTCTTTTCTCCCTTTGACTCCATTGTTGAATATCTTTCTTTCTTCTAAACTCATGCATAAATTATATTTTCATAATCCTTGCTCTTATCTTTACAACATATTCATCTCCAATGATTTTATGGGGATTATTTGTATGGACCTTTAGACCTACCTTTAAGGTCTCTTATTTTTAATGGGTAGAGAAGAGGAAGAGTCTTTCATGACGTTTTCAAGGGTTTCGCTTTGTGCCTTTCTTTAAAGTCAATTTTTGGGACGTGGACACGTGTTGGTGACGAGTTTTTTTGATTGTGTCTTTCATGGAGGTTTTCATTATTGTGCATCGTTAATTGCTAAAAAGGTAACTAGGTGTTTTCTTTTAATTGTGTTTATGCCAATTGATGTAATTAATGTGATTTAATGATTGATTTGTATGATTAGTACATGTTTTGATTGTTTATTATCATGTTAATTATGTTTTCGCATGTTTGTATATGATTTAATGTTTTAATTAAGTCTCGTATGTTGTTTATATGTTTATTATGGGTGTCATGAGCGCAATTAGGGTTTACGAATCAAACCCTAGTGGCGGCATGATAGGCGGCCAAGGGTTCTCTCCAAAGTTATAGCTAAAGCTAGTATAACCTTGATGATGATTCAAGTGTTATAGCTAAAGTTAATACAACTTTGGGTAGTTACTCTAGTTATGGCTGAAACAGGTATAACCTTGGAAATATGAATCCAGGTTATAGCTGAATCTACTATAACATTGGATACGAGTTAAGGTTATAGCTGAAACTAACGTACCCTGAGATTTATGGCTTAAGGTTATAGTTGGAACTAGTATAACTTTGAGTTACATGCCAAGGTTATGGTTGAGGTAAGTACAACTTCAAGTTATATAAGTTGAAGTTATAGTCGAGGTTACTATAACCTCGCATCCAGAGTTCGTGTTATGGTTAGGGTTACTATAACATTGAATGGTTAATGTTAAAGTTATAGTTGTAGTACTATAACATTGAATGGTTGGTACTTGCTCACATGTTGGGTTGTGTTCAGTTATTATATGACATTGTGTTTGCATATATCTTTGGTTACTCTTGTTCATCTCATAAGTAGGATGGTCAGTTATACTATCCTATGAGTTGAGTCGTGATGTTGTTCACGCATGTTGGTACAGTCAGTTATACTGTGCATTTGTTTGTTGGCTGGTTTGAATAGATGACGATAGTATCATTTATATACTATCGGAACGAACAAATGATGCCCTTCGGGGACTGGTGAATGGTCTATGGTCGCGGGGGGGGGGTAACAGAGGCGAGACGTTAAACGCTCTGTTCCCGAGTGTCGTTCGGTTTGCACCGAGAGTCCGCCAGGTCTTAGACATATATGCAGTGGTTATACGATATACATAGTACCTTGGAGGCAGTGCGTTATACGCTCCACACCGATGGAGGCAGTGCGTTATACGCTCCATCAGCTAGAGGCAGTGCGTTATACGCTCTAGCAGTTAGAGGCAGTGCGTTATATGCTCTAACGACGTTCGCTCTATCGGGCTATGCTTTGATGATAGCTTTGTGCCTTCTGTTGCTGTGGATCGTGTGTCACCATGTTTGCTATGCTTTAATGCTAGCTTTGTGCCTTTCGTTGATGTGGGTCATTTGTCGTTACTAGTCTTCTAAGTGTTCATGGTCTAGTGGTTGCATATGGTCTAGGTTTGCATGTTTGCATCCGTCAAAGGTAGATGAAGTTATGGTAAGTTTGTGTTGGGTTTCATGAGTATAGATGATCTCACGTGTTTACTGGTGATGCCCGTCGTTGTGTGCACCAAAAATAATATTTATAAATCCAACTACAACTATAGATAGCGGTAGCAGGGTCGAACCACAGAGAGGCAGATGTAATTATTAGTTATCTAATTTCAGTCTAAGGTAACGATTATGTGGGGGTTGTTTTGAAATGGTCTATAACTAATGAGCAATAAACTAAAGAAATGTATAAAATCAAATATAAAAGGGGTACTAAGATGGTCGGTTCACTGTAGTTTCGGCAGCAGCATACTAAGTAGGTCTGAAATAAACACATGAGGCGAGAAAACAAGAGGTCCTCTCGGTCCACTCTCAACAAGTAGCGTCTTTCGATCTCGCTACGGGTCCCTAATATCACTAGTACTGACTCTCGTCCTGAAAAGTGACTAATAACCTAAACTTTACCTATCTTTCGATCTTAGCATAGTTTAGTCATTTTAATTGGTAGTCTAACAACCTTCCCTATCTTTCGATCTAATGGGTCAGTCATATCCTAAACATTCAACTAGTCGCGTGCACTCGATTCGTCAAATATATAATTTAAAGCAATTAAAACGAAGCAAAACCTCACGTGGCCAGTCGATCGACCAGGGTGTGCGGTCGATCGACCGTGGAGCGACTCGGGTCAAATTATTCTACTGCCGCCTAATCTACAGTTCCCCTACATCTTAGTACAGGGTATTTAGCTACTCATGGCTACGATAAGAACAACAATAAAATTGACTAATAAAGCAGAAGAATTCATGATTAAAACGACGAAATAAACAATTAACATAAAACGATAAATTGGCTTTCAGGAGACTATTCTAGCAATTCCTATACTACGAATGAAATAAACAACGAAACTGAACAGAAGAATACCGAAAAGGAATTGCAGAGAGAGATCCAGAACCGAAAGCGAAAGGAACTTTATTAATGGAAGAACAATAATCTCGAACCCTAATTGTGAAAATAGAACTAAAACTAAATTAAAGCTTGATGATAACTGACTGATTAAAGCTTAATGTCAGGTTACGTTATATAGGAATATAACGTAACATTATTCGCAAAACCTAATACACCTTGGGCTTCCTTATTCTCGATCTTTTTGTTTGCGTTAGAGTAGCGGCCTGGTCGATCGACCATGCAAGGCGGTCGATCGACTGCTCTTCGCTGAACAGTAGCTACTGGAACTCGTGGGTTGGTCGATCGACCAAGGGCAGCAGTCGATCGACTGAAGTAGCTGATACTTGACTTCTAACTTCTCGTGTATTTGTCTTTCGGGCCTCGAAATGCGCACCAAGCTCGCTCCTTGAGTAAATACTTCACGTCAAATGCAATGCAAGGTACTCGGGGACGGATTTAGCTTGATTTCCGCTGGATTCTTCACATTTCTGCAATAATGTGCAAAAATACGAAAGTAGACGGAAATAGGGAGAATAGTAGCCTAAACTACATAAATGAGCTCTGAAATGCGTGTAAAATGGGGTGTAAAACATCATATTTAGGACACGCATCAAACTTCCCCAAACCAAACCCTTGTTTGTCCCCAAGCAAGAACTAGACTCGATCCTAAAACCTAATGGAACGAGTTCAATCTCAGAGCGAAATGCAAACATGTACAGCCTAAACCAATTTTAATGCAACAACTAACAATAAATTAGTAATATGAATCATGCTAACGAGTTATGTAGTCGTTAAAAACTGCTGAACCGTCAACTGTAGAGACTTATCAAATTGGACTCTCACGGGTCGCTCAGATCACTCAAATAAAAACAGGTGAATAAATTTAAAGATAGAAAAAAGTAATTTGTAATGACTCTCACCTAACTACGACCTATAAGAACATGCCTGCAGTCTAATATGAAAATGATCTCTACAACCGTACATACGCATTCCAACCAAACAAATGACCATGACACATGCCGAGGTATAAATATGGATATGTGAGGTAATGGGTAAGAAGAGGCAAAGATAATTATGGGAGTGTGGAGGTATAGGCGGCCAAGCTAGTACCAAAACAAAGCCATATATGAACATCCACTTCGTTACTCATAATCAACAATAGAACCGGCGCTAATTAGAAGCACTAATCTCGCAATCTCCATAATAATTAATCAACCAACTCCCCATAAGATACAAATGAAACATGGGAGCAAAAATCGCCATTTAATAAGGACTTTGAATTATGCGAATTGATTTTCTTTTCCTTCTCGGGCTGCAGTCGATTGACCAGGATGGGCAGTCGATGGACCGTTTCAAACAGTACAGCACTCTTTTTTCTTCTTTTTCTGAATCATTTTTCTTCTTTTTCTCTTTTCTTTTTCAATTCTATTTTTTCTTTCTTTCCTTTTTCCATCAAAACATCATCTCAAAATGAGCAAATGCTACCAAAAATGTAGTAACAATCCCGAGAACGTAAACTACTAGCTTGACAAGGGCAGGCTAAATGTAGGATGTAGTAATGGGACAAAAAGGCTATTTTTGGCAGTGTGGAGCTTATGGGTAAAATGAATAAAGGAAAACCTCTACCACATGTGTCAACAAACCGCAAACCGAATGCATACAGGTATTAAGCAGATTAAGTTCATATTTATGCACATTGATGTAACATGTCTTATAAGGAGTAACTACTCACATCCTAGATAAACTGGTCATAGATGTCACCAGTTATAAGCTCTAAATCTCAGAAATATGATGTAGCTCGCCAAAATTCAAAGTCAAGTCTCAAGTTCAGCAAGAAATTTAACGAAAACTCGTAGACTATGCATATATGATTCTACTAATAACACGTCAATTAGCAAGGCTTAGGCGTAAACAGATGAAAATGCAATGTCATCATTGAAATACTACCGTTCCGACTCAACCTAAATGCTAAAATAAACGTGCAATTTTTGGATTTTTCAAATTTTTCAATTTTGAATTTTTCAATTTTTTTTGAATTTTTCTGTATATATAAGGGAAAATAAACAACAATGCAAGACAAAATATAAACGTGAATGCAAGCAAATGAAATGCAACGCAAAACCCTTCCCCAAACCAAATCGCACAATGTCCCCATTGTGCAAAATCATGTATAAGGAAGCAAAAGGAAATGGGATTTTGCGAGAAAATTAAACAAACAAGACATGAAGTGGAACACGGGAACTCACAAGACTTTAAGCGCAGCAAAAGGAAACCTCCCCAAACCAGCGTGAGCTAGGAGGTTTCAGTAGCCAGCAGTGCTACCAATAAGTACCTGAAAAAACAAACAAAGTACCGCGCGTAAAATCGAGAAAGCAATGTTGAAGCGGTAATTATGTGCAAAAAATAAGAAAACGGAAGAAAACAGAAATATGTCGGAGAATAAAGGGAGAGAAAACTCCCTCAACTCCGCAAATCGACCAAACACAGCAGGGGAATGATCAAAAACAGGTACAGCAGCGGGCAACGGTCGATCGACCACCTCACCCAGTCGATCGACCAGGTGAACAGGAACAGAAGCTCCTGGAACTGTGTGCGCCGATCGACCATCGACCATACGAGGCGTCGATCGACTGGAATAGTTGCTGTAACTTTCTGATTTCTTCGAATTAGCTCAATAACTTGATCTAACATGGTCTATATACCTGCAAATGCACAATAATACGCGCCCAAAATTGCGCAAAACCCAAAGCAACCGTCTAAAGCGTTTAAAATCCTAAGCAAACTTATAAAATGCGAAGTCTCGCGCACACAAAAGCAATAAAAAGAGTCTAAAAGCAATAAAATGAAAGTTTTTGAGAACGCATTTGATCAACTAATAGTTGATCAAGAACGGCCACGAAATGGCTCACTTGGTCGGCTCCTGGCTACAAGAAGTAGCCTCTACAGTGCTCATCTTCTCAGCTGCACTCTTCTCAACTCCCACATCCGCAGAACTCGACGGATCAACATGTCGGACATCTTCCCAATCAATGACCTCCTCTAGCTCGTCGGAATCCAAGTCGGACTCCATTACTTTGACTGGCTCATCATCAGGCTCCTCATCAGTGCCATAGCTAAGACATCCTAAGCCGCCTCTTGAGACGATTGGCTCCTTCACAGCTGGAGCAACATGCGGCTCTTCCTTCCCCAAACCAGCTCCTGCAATATTCAAAACAGAGAAATCTTCCTCCACTTTGCTCCCAATCTGGGGCGGAGGTATTATAACAGGAATAGGTGTAGAGACAGTCATGTCAGGAAGCACAAAATAGGATTTCTTTTCAGAAACCGTATTACATGTTATTGGCCACATGGAGTCTTTCTTCTTAGCTGTCTGAGCAAAGACAATGGAGTGCTTCCCTACTTTGAAGGTCAAAGTCCCTGAACCAACATCTATAACTGCACCAGCAGTGTGCAGAAATGGTCTACCCAAAATGATAGGAATGTGGGCATCCTCAGGCATGTCTAGTACAACGAAGTCAACAGGGAAAAAGAACTTTCCTATTTGCACAGGAATGTCTTCTAAGACTCCTATTGGCTGGACCGCTGAACGATCAGCCATCTGTATTGTCATATCGGTGACTGCAAACCTAGTCAATTTCAATTTCCTAGCTAGACTCAAAGGCATAACGCTAATGCTAGCTCCCAGGTCACATAATGCCTTCTCAATTGAGAAGGTACCAATATTACAAGGAACGGAGAAGCTACCTGGGTCAGTTAACTTATGGGGTGCAGTGTGAGTCAAATAGGAACATGACTCCTCAGTGAGTGCGACAGTATGCATAGTTTCAAGTGACTTCTTTTTAGATAAAAGCTGCTTCATGAATTTCGTGTAAGCAGGCACTTGATTAACTAACTCAAGAAAAGGAACTTGTACGTTTAAGCTACGAATAACTTTTTCAAATTTATTAAATGATACCTGTTCCTTCGTCGGCACCAATCTCTCTAGATAAGGGGCTGTAAGAAGTAACTTAGCCCTCTCCTCTAGATCTCTCATGCCGGCGTCAGTGGACTTGGGCTGAAAATCCACTACCTTCTCCTTGTTAAAGCTTGAACCCTCTTCAGACCGTCTCAAAAATGAACCATTAATCGTCGTCGGGTCATATTTAGGAACCGGGACTGACCCATCAGCATTCGGGTCTTGCCCCAATATTTTCGGAGTAGTAGTACCCCGAAACAAGTGGTCCCTCAAGTTATTTGGCATTGGAGGACGAAAAGAATCACCTTCAACAGCGCTGTCAGTCGATCGACCAGGTTGGTCAGTCGATCGACTGACTTCTACTGAGACGAGGCTCGTTTGTCGCAGATCGTCGATCGATCGGGTATATCGATCGATCGACCGATATACCCGGTAATCGTCTTTTTCTTCCCACTTTTCGTTCCAGCTTCCTTTTGACTCGATTCCGCCTCATCTTTTTCAGAGGCATTCTCGACCATAGCGCACCCCTCCAGGGTGGACCCACTCCTCAAAGTGATAGCATTTAGGGTCTCCTTTTGATCAGTTTGTGTCGGTAAATGTCCCGGAGCTCGAGTTGTATTCTTGCTAGCCAATTGAGCAATTTGGCTTTCTAGCATCTTCATCCCGGCCTCTCTTGCTTGAGACTCTTTCAGCAACAAATTCATCAACTCATTGAAATCAGAACTTTGGGATTGTTGTTGCTGCTGAGGGACATATAGAGGCTTTTGAAACTGTTGTTGCTTATGAGGGGGCACATAATTCTGCTGCTGCTGCTGCTGTGGAGGTGGAGTCGGATTTAGGACATTTTGGCTACTCCACCTCAAGTTTGGATGGACATTCGGCTCATAGTAAGTGTTTGTCTGCCTATAATGTTGAAAGGCAAAGACAAGACTCAAAGGGACTAGGACAATTTTTAAAACATGTCCCTCGGCTCCACATCTTTTAGGCACGAAAGGACCGTCTCGAAACAAAGATTCACATGGTAGATCCCTCCTTTTGAAGCTCCTCCCAACTCGTACTTATCAAATATCGCCGTGAGAGCCTCTAATGCAGCTACAGAAGGAGATTCAGCACTTCTCCTTTGATTTCCCCTGGAATTCCCATACTCAGCCTTGTGGGTGACCAAATCATCAATAATTTTCCACCCCTTAGTCTCTCCCATATTTTCCTGGAATCTTCCACTAGCTGCAGCATCTAAGATATCCCTCTGATCGTCATAGAGCCCATTATAAAACTGATTGCATAGACTCCATTTTTCGAACCCATGGTGCGGAATGGTTCGCACCAGCTTCTTGAAACGGACCCACGCCTCATGAAAGTTCTCATCCGGACCCTGTTTAAAGCTCCTGATCTGAGCTTTAATGGCATTAGTCTTCGAGGCAGAGAAGTACTTCTTATAAAATGCTAAGGCTAGAGAGTTCCAGTCAGTGATCCCATTAGTAGCTCGATCCAGGTCTCTATACCACTCCCTTTCAGCATCACGAAGAGAGAATATAAACATTGTGTCCTTCACCTGGTCCTGGGTCACACCGGTCGGTGGGGGTATAGAGCAGCAATAGTCAATAAATATCTCCATATGCTTGGCTGCATCTTCATTTGCAGCTCCCCCGAATTGGTTCCTCTAAACCAAGTTGATATAAGAAGGCTTCGGTTCGAATTTCCTATCTGCTCCTGGTAATTCGAATCCCTTATATAGATTCGCAGCTGTCGGCTCAGAGTGACTGGCTATAGTTGCTTCTTCAGCCATCTCTAGAAAATCTAGAGATGTGACGGTCTCAGCTCAGGAAGTAGAAACAGGAGATGAATGTGGATCCTCCTCAAACAGCTCGTTCTCGTAGTAGCTAGACAGAGTACTCAGCTCTTCCTCTGTCGGCAATATCCTAGATGATCGTCTCAACTCGCGCAAAGTCTTCTCAATCTCAGGATTGAACGGTAGTAATTCACCACCCTGTGACCTGCGCATAAGAAGAAACTACAAAAAGAATATGAGAATAGTTTAAGGAACGAATGTCCCTTAAACTAAGAAAAAGACTAAAATAAAACAACTAAAAATTAGAACAATTGCCTCCCCGGCAACGACGCCAAAATTTGATGCCCGTCGTTGTGTGCACCAAAAATAATATTTATAAATCCAACTACAACTATAGATAGCGGTAGCAGGGTCGAACCACAGAGAGGCAGATGTAATTATTAGTTATCTAATTTCAGTCTAAGGTAACGATTATGTGGGGGTTGTTTTGAAATGGTCTATAACTAATGAGCAATAAACTAAAGAAATGTATAAAATCAAATATAAAAGAGGTACTAAGATGGTCGGTTCATCGTAGTTTGTAAAGAAAGATACTAAGTAGGTCTGAAATAAACACATGAGGCGGGAAAACAAGAGGTCCTCTCGGTCCACTCTCAACAAGTAGCGTCTTTCGATCTCGCTACGGGTCCCTAATATCACTAGTACTGACTCTCGTCCTGAAAAGTGACTAATAACCTAAACTTTACCTATCTTTCGATCTTAGCATAGTTTATTCATATTAATTGGTAGTCTAACAATCTTCCCTATCTTTCGATCTAATGGGTCAGTAATATCCTAAACATTCAACTAGTCGCGTGCACTCGATTCGTCAAATATAGAATTTAAAGCAATTAAAATGAAGCAAAACCTCACGTGGCCAATCGATCGACCAGGGTGTGCGGTCGATCGACCGTGGAGCGACTCAGGTCAAATTATTCTACTGCCGCCTAATCTACAGTTCCCCTACATCCTAGCACAGGGTATTTAGCTACTCATGGCTACGATAAGAACAACAATAAAATTGACTAATAAAGCAGAATAATTCATGATTAAAACGACGAAATAAACAATTAACATAAAACGATAAATTAGCTTTCGGGAGACTATTCTAGCAATTCCTATACTACGAATGAAATAAAGAACGAAACTGAACAGAAGAATACCGAAAAAGAATTGCAGAGAGAGATCCAGAACCGAAAGCGAAAGGAACTTCATTAATGGAAGAACAATAATCTCGAACCCTAATTGTGAAAATAGAACTAAAACTAAATTAAAGCTTGATGATAACTGACTGATTAAAGCTTAATGTCAGGCTACGTTATATAGGAATATAACGTAACATTAATCGCAAAACCTAATACAGCTTGGGCTTCCTTATTCTCGATCTTTTTGTTTGCATCAGAGTAGCGGCCTGGTCGATCGACCATGCAAGGCGGTCGATCGACTGCTCTTCGCTGAACAGTAGCTACTGGAACTCGTGGGTTGGTCGATCGACCAAGGGCAGCGGTCGATCGACTGAAGTAGCTGATACTTGACTTCTAACTTCTCGTGGATTTGTCTTTCGGGCCTCGAAATGCGCACCAAGCTCGCTCCTTGAGTAAATACTTCACGTCAAATGCAATGCAAGGTACTCGGGGACGGATTTAGCTTGATTTCCGCTGGATTCTTCACATTTCTGCAATAATGTACAAAAAAACGAAAGTAGACGGAAATAGGGCGAATAGTAGCCTAAACTACATAAATGAGCTCTGAAATGCGTGTAAAATGGGGTGTAAAACATCATATTTAGGACACGCATCAAACTTCCCCAAACCAAACCCTTGCTTGTCCCCGGCAACGGCGCCAAAATTTGATGCCCGTCGTTGTGTGCACCAATAATAATATTTATAAATCCAACTACAACTATAGATAGCGGTAGCAGGGTCGAACCACAGAGAGGCAGATGTAATTATTAGTTATCTAATTTCAGTCTAAGGTAACGATTATGTGGGGGTTGTTTGTAAATGGTCTATAACTAATGAGCAATAAACTAAAGAAATGTATAAAATCAAATATAAAAGGGGTACTAAGATGGTCGGTTCACTGTAGTTTCGGCAGCAGCATACTAAGTAGGTCTGAAATAAACACATGACGCGGGAAAACAAGAGGTCCTCTCGGTCCACTCTCAACAAGTAGTGTCTTTCGATCTCGCTACAGGTCCCTAATATCACTAGTACTGACTCTCGTCCTGAAAAGTGACTAATAACCTAAACTTTACCTATCTTTCGATCTTAGCATAGTTTAGTCATTTTAATTGGTAGTCTAACAACCTTCCCTATCTTTCGATCTAATGGGTCAGTTATATCCTAAACATTCAACTAGTCGCGTGCACTCGATTCGTCAAATATAGAATTTAAAGCAATTAAAACGAAGCAAAACCTCACGTGGCCAGTCGATCGACTAGGGTGTGCGGTCGATCGACCGTGGAGCGACTCAGGTCAAATTATTCTACTGCCGCCTAATCTACAGTTCCCCTACATCCTAGCACAGGGGATTTAGCTACTCATGGCTACGATAAGAACAACAATAAAATTGACTAATAAAGCAGAAGAATTCATGATTAAAACGACGAAATAAACAATTAACATAAAACGATAAATTGGCTTTCGGGAGACTATTCTAGCAATTCCTATACTACGAATGAAATAAACAACGAAACTGAACAGAAGAATACCGAAAAGGAATTGCAGAGAGAGAACCAGAACCGAAAGCGAAAGGAACTTTATTAATGGAAGAACAATAATCTCGAACCCTAATTGTGAAAATAGAACTAAAACTAAATTAAAGCTTGATGATAACTGACTGATTAAAGCTTAATGTCAGGTTACGTTATATAGGAATATAACGTAACATTATTCGCAAAACCTAATACACCTTGGGCTTCCTTATTCTCGATCTTTTTGTTTGCGTCAGAGTAGCGGCCTGGTCGATCGACCATGCAAGGCGGTCGATCGACTGCTCTTCGCTAAACAGTAGCTACTGGAACTTGTGGGTTGGTCGATCGACCAAGGGCAGCGGTCGATCGACTGAAGTAGCTGATACTTGACTTCTAACTTCTCGTGGATTTGTCTTTTGGGCCTCGAAATGCGCACCAAGCTCGCTCCTTGAGTAAATACTTCACGTCAAATGCAATGCAAGGTACTCGGGGACGGATTTAGCTTGATTTCCGCTGGATTCTTCACATTTCTGCAATAATGTACAAAAATACGAAAGTAGACGGAAATAGGGAGAATAGTAGCTTAAACTACATAAATGAGCTCTGAAATGCGTGTAAAATGGGGTGTAAAACATCATATTTAGGACACGCATCAACTGGTTTTACATTTCAATTGTTAATGATTGTTGATTATATTCAATTGTTGTAAACATGACTGGGAGAGCATCTAGTTTCTCCCGACTGATTGTCGACCCCCTTTCTCAGGTTGTTCAAATTGTTGTTGACCGGTTGATGCCTGCTTGGGGAAAGTGAGGAGCGAGCTTAACAAATTGTTTAGGAGTTTGTTTTAAGTTTTGAGAACCCTTTGAGTAATGTATTAGTTTGTTTTTGATTTAGTAGCGAACCGGATTGGTCAGGTGTTTCCGCCACCTTGACCCTTTTATCAGTATCGTACTCTGATATTTACTTTATATAAGTTTTTCCTTTGTTTTATACTCCGGGTTGTTACAGAACACCTAATCCCGCCCGCCTCGATAGTGGCCTCTACTAATGATTAGGGAAAATCGTCTATACTCGATATGTTGTCGATTATATGTATGAAATACAACATCCAATAAATTAATCCTAACATGTGAGAATTTACTAAGTCGGTGATCAAGTAGTTTAACATGCATTAATGTCGAGGTAGAGATTTAGGTTAATTGCATGTGAGAGCATACAAACAATATGGTAATAAATTAATACAATACAAATACAATAAAGAAAATTACAATAATTACAACGGGTTAATTGATTTACGTCGAAAATACACTTAAAACGGATGGTTTTGAGAAAAGATAAGAGAAAACAAATTAACGAACAGATTATTATGTGATAATACGGGTAATAGTTAATTAATACGTAAGCTAGTAACTATGTCAAAGCAACAACGGAAGTTCAGGGGTAGAATTCAACCCGGAACAGGCGCAGCAGTGCTGCGTCCTTTCCTGAGGTGAATTCTGGCTGTGAAGCCGGAATTGCATATTGTTAATAATCATTGGTGAATTTAATGCTCGATTATCGATATTTGACTCGGATAGAAGTGGTTTAATAACTTATTACATGTGAATTGGTCATAAAAATAATAAAACATGAGATGAAACTAATTGGAACGAATTAATTACAACATTAATTATGGGATTAATTACAAATTAACAAACTAGTTAGATTATTAATGTTAAACTATTGATGATGATGATAATTAACAGATGAAAATATACCAAAGGATGAATTCTAGAGACTTGGTATTGATGAATCGAATCTCTAAAGCCCGGATTTAATTTAGTGACGAAAACCCGCAAATATTAATTATTTGGAATTTAATTCGGGAATTTAAAGAGGATAAATTAATAACGAATATATGTTAAATTATCATGTCAAGGAAATAAGAACAAGAAAAGACGAAACAAGAAATAACAGACGAAAATAACAGAAGACGAAGGAAGAAGAACGAGAGCAGGAACTGCGGCAGCCTCAGAAAGAGGCACAGCAGGTGCTGCGTCCCTTCGAAGAGGCGCAGTAGTTGCTGCGCTCCTTCTCGACGTCTGTCCCCATTAATCCGTGAAAAGGGTTTGAATAAAGGTTTTGCAAAACGGTTTAAAACATATTTTCGACGTAAACCTTACAATAATGATTACAAAAATAAAGTACAATAATAAAAGATGGGATTTACACCCTCAGACTTACATGTTTGACGAAACAAGATTAACTAAGTTAACGTTTAGTGATGCTCGACTCGAATGTACGACGAAAGTGACCTCTAAGAGGAAAACGAACAAAATTGATTAAGTTGATTGATGTGGAGTTGGTCAAATTGGTCGGTCATGCAAAACGAGGCTGGTACTCAGAAAGATCCGAGCTTACGTGGTCGAAAGTTCAAGCACGTATACGCCAAAAAGCAAGAGCGTGGTCTTAGAATGCAAAGGGAGAAGAGAAGGGCGGACACTCGCGTGAGAAATATGAGGAACGAAGGTCCCTATTTATACTAATCACGGAATTAGGGTTTAGGAAATGAGAGAAAGATTCGGAAACAACCGACTTAGGTTAAACATGGAAACTTGGACCAAAAGAAAGCCTGGAGAAAAGGCGCAGCAGGTTCTACGTTCCTTGGAAGAGGTGCAGCACTTACTGCGTCCTTTCCCCAGCGGTTTCCTCCTGATTAAGAAAGCGCGTTTGACAGCCTGTCGTATTTTAGGCATAACTTTCTCTACAAGACTCTGAATAAGATGATTTTGGTGGCGTTGGAAAGCTAAAACAAAGATCTAGAACTTTCTGTGAAATAGGCCTGACCCAAAAAGGTCGTTATCACCTCGTAAAACGGGCCTAAAGGTCGGGTTATCATTTTAGCTAAATGAAATGCACATTTTGTAATGTAAACTTTAAGTTTAGCCCAAAGAAGTGACATGTGACTCAAAATGAGATATACTCCTAACATTTACGACATCCTAACCTTAGGTAGACAAGCACATTGCTTTGACTCGGGATTTGACGGTTTTAGGAAATGAAGACGATTTTTGACCCGGACTCCAAATGTACTCTAATTACTGCCAAAACGACCGTAATGACACCTAGATGACAACTATGAGGTAGACACAAGTGTTTGAGCTATCACTTGATGATAAACTTACGTATTGTCATAAATCGTTCTGTGTACCAAACATGCGGCCCAATCATCACCGGGTGGCTTGCGGGAGGTGCAGAAATGAGGTATCTACACTTATCAATGCATAGAATAGCCTTGTAGATGCATGAAAAAATGATATATGTACATTAAATAGCCTTGTACGTGCATTAAATATGTAAAATCTGCATCGTTTCGTCTTTTTGTTTTTTTTTTTTTGGTTTTTGATCCCCATTTGAATGACTACTTGTGTTTTTTAGTTTTTGATCCTCGGCTCAGTAATAATGGTAAGAGTTTAGGGTGCAATGGCCCTATCAGTTCATCAAGTAGCCTTCTAGGTGCATGAAAAAGCAATATATGTGCATCAAACAACCGTGTACATGCATGAAATAAGTTTATATGTGCATGAAATAAGGTTATATGTGCATTAAAAAGTTCTTCAACTGCATCTAAATACTATTAGTTAAGGACATTAATTTTAAGTTAAACCAGTTCCGATAATAAGGGAAAGGGTTTATAGTTGGATTGGGCGCGTAGCGGGCCACCTAATCCAACCCTAAACCATTTCCCATCCTAAATTTTAGGACACCATTCCCCCATCGTTTGTCCCAATAATAATGGTTAGGAGTTGGGGTGCAATAGACTTATCAATAGATGAATTAGCCTTGTAGATGCATGGAGAAGCAATATATGTGCATCAAACAACCGTGCGCATGCATGAAATAAGTGTGTTATATGGGCATGAAATAAGATTATGTGCATGAAATAAGGTTATATGTGCATGAAATAAAGTTATATTTGCATTAAAAAGTTCTTCAGTTGCATCATCTAATTACTGTTGGTTAAGTACATTAATGTTAAGTTAAACCAGTTCCGGTAATAAGGGAAAGGGTTTGGGGTGGATTAGGTGGCTTTTCGTAGCAATTGTGATGCTATTTAGGAGCCTGAGTTGAGCAATTCTACTCGATTTATTCTTCTATTACTTGCTGGGAATTTGGACTTTTATGCTAGATTAGGTCTTTAAATTTTATGATGTCAAGGAGCCTGAGTTCTGATGCTGGTGAAGGGCCTCAGGTATGATGGAAGTGAGGGGTCTGAGGGCTGATAATTTGTGTACTAACAGATGTTAGACATATATTTATGACACTTTTTCTCTAAAGACAAACTAATGATTTTTATGATCTTTGTTTCAAGATTTTCCTAAATATGGGACAACTGCTGTGAACTTGTCACTCCCTTAAATTGTTAGACATATCAATATATTAGGTGTGTGTTGCTGTTTATTGATTCAATTGCTATTTTTATGTTTGAAGTTTTAATTGTTCAAAGATATAGGCATGGTGCTCTTTAGAGTACATAAAAAATTCAATGCGATTATGAACTTGGAATCTGAAAACTGATTTGTAGGCATCATTGCTTAGTTTTAGAATGTGTAATGGTTACGAACATTTGAGCAATTGTGTTGTGTATATCCCTAATTTTATCTTTGTTTAGCGTATATTAAAGGCTATTAGCTCAACGGTAGAGCGAAGTGCTAATTTTGCACAAAGATATGGGTTCAAATCCCATATAGCCTATTAAATAACTAATTCCATGATTGCATCTTGTCAAGATGTAAGCGGTACAATACAACTAATATTAAGCATACTATAATCATAATTGGGCAAAGTCGACTAGACCATAATTTAGGCTCGCGCTTGCAGCAAGAACGTCATGGAAATGTAATAGCTTTGTAGTGATCAGAAGTTCAACGACTAGCTTATGCATAGAAACTATGACCATAAATTATGGTCTAAGGCGATCTCAATGTAAAAGAAACACTGGTATTTCCTTGCCAATGTGAGAGTTGAACCCACATCTTGTGCATTGCACAATGCTCTTCCATTTGAGCTAATTGGCTTTCAAAATAGGGCAACAATAACCTCATCTTTCTCCTCTGCACTTTCAACACTAACTTCTGCAAATTTATTTCCATTTATTTCCTTCGTACTTGACACCATAAAAAGAGTGAGCTCCATGACATAACTTATTGTTACTAAAGAGATCCATACCAGTGATATAATCAGTACCAATGACATAATCAGATAAAGGAATAAGAGAAGCATAAAATGAGATGAGGAAGCATACTAAGGTTAAATAAGGAGCGATACACAAGCAGATGCAGCCAATAAGCAACAGTTACAATAACAGGACTAGCTATAAATAGAGACAAACCTGGACATAAGCAGGCTGAAAGTAGAACTAATAACCAAGAACAAGTTCAAAGCTGCTTCCAAACCCAAATAAAAAAAACTCCAATATTGTACTCATTATCCCCATTTACAAATTAAACACCTTCCTTCCTTTAATCAGTCATATCCAAATCAAAGTATGTTCACAAATACTCCACTTTACAGTAGTCACATTTGATAGTTTTTGAATTGGGAAAGTAATTAAGATTCTTGTTAAAATCTTATTATTGTATCAATAAAAAAACAAGTTGATTAGTCCATCAGTAATACAAAGAAAAAAACAAAAGTTTCTGATTTGCTTTGTGTGACACAAAATATCAACACAATATCCACTAAATTGTGAAGAGTAACATAATATTCATCTTCATAATATCTAGTTGAAGGCCAATTTGAGTGCTCTTGGGAATTTTTCAGTTCATAACACAATTAAGGGAATTAAGTAGTAATAATGATTAAAAAAAAGGTGCTTGTAGTATGGACGACATGACAATATTCACATATTCAAAGTAATTGAGACAGATTTCTATTTAGAGAACCATATCTTTGTCGGCTTTGAAAGCCATTGTTACGCTTCCAAAAGGAAAATTCTCTGAAACCGAACACATATTTCGCCGTCTTTTTAAATGACAATTTTGCTCCTGTATTTCTTTTGTGTATGTCAAGCAGGTTTATGACACAGATTCAATGTAATTGAGACATCATTTCTCATTTTTCCCAACATTAAATTATCAAATGCAGGAAATTTTTAATCTCCAAATCACATATTGCAGGAGGAAACCAAGGTAGAAAATTACATCACATTAGCCAGTTTTAAGTTCAGGATACGATATAACATTAGAATTCAATCATAACACCAGAATTTAACAACCATAAGAGGACGGCGATGAATTATCGTCATCGAAATTGATGAATATAAAAGCTAATTATCATCAACCAACAAGAAATGCTCCGTACAAATTAAATTGATGAATATAAACCCTAATTCGACTAATTTAATTGATGAATCGTAAAATTAAAAGATATAAAAAAATAAACCCTAATTTCACTAAAATAAAAATCAATTTCAAGTCTTTACCTCGACGAATCCACATACTGCTTCCATTGATGAAGAAAGGATGACAAAGTTGAATTCACAAAGTCTGGAATGTGATCGAAGAGAGAAAGGCAAAGATTCATAGCTACGAAGTCGTAAGATTGATGTTCGAGCATAGAGATAAAAAATGTATTGTGAGGTATGAAGAGAGAGAGAGAAGAAAAGGTGGGAATGAAAAATGTAAAATGACGGGTTTGGAAGGTTTGGGTTTGGCTGATCTAACAGTTCTAAGTGGTTCTCAAGGTTCTCATTATAGTAGTGGTTCTCACCGAATCCCGACCCTATATATATATATATATATATATATATATATATATATATATATATATATATATATATATATATATATATATATATATATATATATATATATATATATATATATATATATATATATATATATATATATAATTGGGATCCTATGAGAACCACCAACATAATGAGAACCGTGAGAACTCCACCTTATGATTTTTTTTTAAAAATAATGACATATTTGGATTCGGGATGGAATTTTATGGCTAGATAACATATTTCTTGGTCTAAAAAACATAAACTAGTGATACAAATCGAGACGAGATGCATTTTATTAATTTATATGCACCTACTACTCATTTTCATGTATCTGACAATTTTCAACCACCTAGAAATCATCTTCATGCACCTAGAACCTGTTGTTTTCATGCACCTAGTAATCATTTCCATGCATGTAACAATTTTCATGCACCTAGTATTTGTTTTCGTGCATCTATAACCGTTTTAGTATGCTTAATTGTATTTTTGTATATTAAGTTTATATTTTGTTAATAAAATCAATAAATTTTGTTTACCTATACTCAAAATGTGTTTGAATAAACTAAACTTAGGGCAAATGATTCATCAAAACTTTCGGAACAAGATTTGATGAGGTTTTAGAAAGGGTTCTCACGGTTCTCATTATGTTAGTGGTTCTAAATTAGCTATACTAATATATATATATATATATATATATATATATATATATATATATATATATATAGATTTAGGATCCTATGAGAACCCCCTTCCCATGAGAACCATGAGAACCTCGGGTTCAGAACTTTTGTACCAAAGGTACAACAATATTATACTAAATGTTCGGAAATTTTGTACCAAAGGCACTACAATATTTTGAGTTCAAGATTTTACTATTTCACTATACTGACTAATGAAGAAATACTTCATACGAAAATATTGTCTGCTACAAATTAATTGAAACGCAACCTACTGCTAACTAATGGAATAAATACTTGAATTATTCAACACCCACAAGAAGATACCATAATTCAATAATAATAAATTGTAAATGGCAAGACTACTAATCGCTATAATCTCCGGTATCCTCACCGTCGTTGTCATCGCTCAATTCCCCTCCTCGATCTGCTCCCGTTAACTCCCCATTGTCCCTAGTTATTAAACCACCAACAGCCGTCACAATTCACCGACCGCCACCATATCTCCCATTGCCGATGATAACCGTCGATGTACCTGCTCTTCCGCCTTCATACCGTTCTGTTTCGTTGAATAGAGTTACAGTTGCTGGTGCATCTTTCAACGCCGTCGCTTTGGCTTCTTCTTTCATGTTATAATTCCACACCGCTTGAGTTTTTCATTTTTCGATTTATGTGTTCATTTGATTTCAGTCTACGTTTACCATTTGATTTGTTATTATTAATTACTATTGTTGTCTGCCAATAAGTCTTTACAACAAATAAAACATTAAATACAAAGTGTAAAGTATTCACCATTTTGAATCTACAAATAATAAAAAAAAGATTGATCACGAAAAAAAAAAGATTGATCGATATTGTCTTATCAAATGTCTCGTACCTTTAGCATAAAAGTTCTGAACCCTTAGTATAATATTATTGTATTTTTGGTAGAAAAGTTCTGAACATGAGGTTCTCACGGTTCTCATGGGAAGAAGGTTCTCATAGGATCTCAACCCTATATATATATATATATATATATATATATATATATATATATATATATATATATATATATATATATATATATATATATATATATATATATTAGACCTACCAGTTGGCTTGATTGTTAGTTTTCCACCGAAACAATTAGTATTGGCTAATTTAATCGCTTCATTAGATTTATCTACTAATTTAGAAAATACAAATACATCAACTTTTTTAACTTTGGAAACCCAAATTCTCATTTGTGACTGCCAAAATCCGTCACTTTAAAGAGACGTGAGACAAAGAGACAAGTAGGGAGGGGCTGTGAGAGCATCCGCAAAGGTGGAAACTTACCTCGCTAAACGCCCTCTCTCTCATCAAATTGGAAACCTCACCATTGCACATACCTCCCCATAATATGAGGTTCCACTGTTTTTAGGGGAGATCCCAAAGAAAAAGTAAGGAAATTTGTATATTTTTAGGGAGGTTCCTAAATTTTTAGGTATAAATTAATATTTGCTGGAGAGCCGCATTGTTGTATAAATGTAAATATAAATTGGGGAGGATAGATGGTAAAGTTAGTGAAAAAATAGGGTAGACGAATAAGAGAAAAAGAGATAAAATATAGAACACCTAAACTTTGCGAATTCCTTGAAAGATCTCTGGTTAAACTTAAAATACTTTGCTTTGGAAAATCGAGTTCTTCTTGTATATTCCGGACAACATTACATACCAATTTATGGATTATACAACCAGTTGTATATGTTGTAGGGTGTAGAATCTAAGCTTTGTGATAGAGTATTCGAGCTTTATGTTAAATAATACTCCCTCCTATTCTCTAACATCTTCTATATTTCCTAAAATGACAAATTCACTAACATCTTCCACTTTCCTTATTAGTCCATAATTTGTGGTTCTTAGAATTTGTGACCCCACATTTCCTCTCTTACTTTCCAATTCCTCCATTTTCACCACAAATTAAAGAATGGGAGGGAGTATGAGTTTTATTAGAAAGTATTGAACTCATCCATTTACACATTAAAAACATGAACTTTGAATTACCTCAAAAAAATATATATAAGCTCGGATTCTTATATCTTGATTGTACAATGCTTATGGTACAACAGAATGTATAATCATATTTGTGATTACATTTAGACCATGTTTATCAGTCGTTCCTGTAGCCTTACCTAGACCTAGTTCCTCCATTAAAATACAAATATATATATGTAACACCCCAATTATCCGACCAAGATAACTGAAGCGTTACCATCTCGGTTTCCCGAGGTAGTATTTCAAAACTTCAATCAAAGAACATTTTATAAATAAATATAGTGTTTAGTGAATTACATAAATGTAAACAAATGAATAAAAGTACAACTCATGACAACTATACTCGTCTAGCCAACTAGACTAGTCTCGTGACTAATCAAGCTCGTGCCGTCTTCCGCGTACTATCCAAACAACCTGTACTTAACCTGCTCCCCATATGATCAAAGGATATCATATGGATCGACACAGGCCACCCAAGAGATAGGTGACAATGCACAGACAAAACAAACGTCAGTTTAAATAAATAAATAAAGGGTGACATGACTCGAGTATGTGAACATACAACATGACTATGGTACGAATGACATGATATCACATAACCACCGCTCCAGTACAGGGACACGCCCAAACATACCGACAACCACACTGGTACCGGGACACGCCCAGACGTACCGTCAACCACACTGTTACCGGGCCACGCCCAGACATACCAATAACCACAACAGGTACCGGGACACGCCCAGACGTACCGGGCCCGGAAGCCAACCGGATCCACTGCCAGATGTCGCGTTTCAACCACACGAGTCCCTCCAAACTCAAGTCATTAATGTGCACATCCCTCTTGGAGTGGGAAAGCTCCAAGAGGCGACCCTAGCGGAATACGGTCTCCCAACCGTCTCCCATCTCCCGTCTCCTCAACAATAACCAACAAGTACAACCGCATATTATCCAACATATATGACAGATACGATGATGCAAGATACCACACAATAAGTCAATTAACGACTCATCCAATCATCTTAACCAATATCATGTTATAATGCAATAACCGCTAGAACACGACTCATGACAACTCAAATGCATATTGAAACTGAATAGAATTAACCTACCTTTTAGCAAATCTGCACAAGCAATCCGTCACACAAGCTAGGCCCATCTCGTAAAACCGTCTCACAAAACCCATTTCGTAAAATACGATAATAATACAAATACGTATAAATATACTCCTCTAATCATACAAATACGTATAAATATACTCATCTAATAATACAAATACGTATACAAATACATATAAATATACTAACACAATACGTATTTAAATACGTATAATTATACGAATCTAATTATACTAATACGTATAATTATACGAATTAATACGTATACGACTAAATTAAATTAAATAAACCCGACATAATTAATTACCCAAAAACCCGACTCAACCCAAGCCCCCACTACACCACCTCCGCTGCCACAGTGGACCACCACCACTAGTCGTGGTAGCCACAGCCAGCAGCAGCCAACCACGACCCCACGTCCCCACCATACCCGACACTAACACACCCCCAACCGCAACAACCACACACACACACCGCACCAACCACCACCGATACCTTGCCACCAGCCACCACCGGCTCCCCCTCATGCCGACACCAGTGGCCACCCAGCCACAACCACACGACAACCACAACAGCAACAACCGTGACAACAACCGCATACAACAACAACAATAATAACCCGACACCTCCCTTTTTCCCTCTTAAACCGCCACCTTCAGCCACCCTCACGACCACCCATGACCACCCCAGAAATCACCCCTCAACCCTCAACCCAGATCTGCTCAAGCCCAGACCCAAACCAGCCCGTAACTCATTCGAAATCTCAGCCCTAACCCGCATGACACAACCCCCCTAAAATCCCTTTTAAAACCCACGGTCAAACCCCTAAATGGGTGGTCAACGGTGGTAAACGGGTGGTCAAAGGCGGGTCGGAGGTGGGTCAAGGTCGGGACGGGTCAATGGTATGAATAAAATAATGTAAAGGCTAGTATAAGACGGTTTATCTTACGATCTTGAGTCGAGGTGACGGAATCTCCTTTTCCTCTCTTTCTCTCTTCTCCCTTATCTTTTGTGGATTTTTGGTGGATTATGTTGGGATAAGGTTTGAGTGGATAATGGTGGAATTATAAGGCGAGGGTAGTATAAGGTGAGGGTATGTGTATAAACATGTATCTTATTATGATTATATTATTCCGTCTCAACATAACTCGCTAAATATAATAAAATATTGTTATTATATAATTATTAAATAAGGAGTATTACAATCTTCCCCCCTTAAAATAAACTTCGTCCCGAAGTTTCACCTCACTCTTCCCTTTCCGACTATTCCCTCAAATCTCATGTGTACTCTCTTCCTAAAGTTCGGTGTTCCACTCTTACTACTTCATCACAACTCTCGCTATTCCTCACATTCCATACTTTCTCTTTCCTTAATTTCCGAATTGTCACATTCACTCCCCCTAAAAGAAAACTTCGTCCCGAAGTTCAACTATCATGCTCAAAAATACAGTCACATACACTCATTCCTAAGTTCCACAAATGACTATGTTCCAGGTTCCACATTCTTTCCTACTTATTGCAAATCCATAAATAAATCATATATGGTTCCAATGCCATTGGTATAGCCCTACTCTACGAGCCTCCCAAACGTCAAGGTACAAGGTCCCGCCCACGGTTCGAAATCTTAATCCCATAACAACTCCCAACTAAATTGGTTCTAAGTCAACGCATAAATCTCGGGGTATAACTCGATTATTACTACATACATATATATCATGTCTAGTCTCATACATCCACACGTATGCAAATCAATCACGAACATTCAAATTCTATGAAAAAACCAAATGATGCAACGTCACTCATCATGTGACTCAACTATGCTCAACATTCCCAATTTTCTGGATACCATGCCACGCATATACCGCGTCAAATCCACCACATGATCACACATGTGTTTTCAACATACATTCCCATCTATCACCAACGTTTCCGCTCATACGGAAGACCACAATCACAATCATGCAAACGATCACTATGCAACACACAACTTGAATTTTTCATCTTACTTTTATGCAACGAAATGAACTCACGTTTATTAACATACATCAAACAAGGTTATCACATCATTAATGTCATAATTCCACCAATACTGGATCAAGAATTTTCATTTATTTTGCAAAACGCCGCACCACGTAGTAAAACGTAAACAATTCACACATATCACCCATGTAAGGTCAATCACGGTCATTCAACCTAAGTCAACTAATATAAACCGCGAAATAAAGGCACATGCTCAATATTTGGTCAAATATTCGCAAAACAAGGGTCAAAGCAGCTCCACTCGGTCGAGTGTAGAAGGCCACTCGGCCGAGTAGGCGACCACTCGATCGAATGCATGGTACACTCGGTCGTGTGTCACCTGGCGCAGAATGTTTTCATTCTCAACTTAGTTCCAAACTTCCTATTTTATCACACAAATTCTAATAAATCCCGATGGTGACTCACATACCATTTAAATAACCAAACAAAACTTAGCAATTGGCCTTATGGCCATCATTACTACACAACATAACATAATACATCCAAGGTATACTGCCCACACAAACATACTATTTCATCATCAACAGCTGCACCGTATTGCGATACTCTAGTCACATTGGTACACAACACATTACACTATCTCATGGGCACGGCCTAATCACTCTCAAGGAATAGTAACAACATCATCACTCACGTAAGCACTATAACAAGATTACGATGCACACCGTGGGCATTTTCACAATAACGCTTGGGAGGCAATTTTACAAACAAAATCTATACTACCACACTGAGGGTCGGAGTCCGACACAACCACTCTCACATCTCATGCCTATGTACTTAGGTTAATGGTTACCTTATGTATCATCAATAATCAAACTCAACCACACTTATACCTCTTCACACGGGTTCACTTGAAACTTAAAACAAATTCCTTTTTTAATGTCGGGTTACCACTTGAAAAATCTCCAACTCATCTCTTGCTCTAGTACTCTCTATCTCGTATTCCAGATTCCTAAATTCTATCATTATTTATCCAACTCACATCATTTCCTAAGTCGAATTCCACATCCCCCAACCACTTTTGCAATTCATATTATCACTCTCTTTTCAACTCTCCGAGTGCCCCAACTATTCCCTCATCATTTTATAAGTTCTAATTCAACCAATTTTGATTGCATTTCACTCATTATTCGTAAGTTGTCTCTCATGATCAATTCACCATACTAAAAACATTACATGGGCCAACTACCGTCCTAGTGTTCCCAAACTACCAAACTTATGACTATGTCTAAAATCATCCATTTTTTTGGAAACATATGCCTAAGGCTAACGTGAGAAAACACTCTTTTGGGGCTCACATAGAACTCTATGCCCGGATATCCCGGGTTAACTCAACGGATAAGGATGATGGAAATTAAAAACAATTCAAAACGGATATAAAAAGATAGGAAATCAAACAACTTGGAGGGGATGGGAAGTCAATGGTCAACACCTTAAAATTGCCCTAATAGCAAATTTGAAATATAATGAACTTTGAAAGACGATGCAATTTTAGGACTCAATTCTAATGTAATTTCACTCAAACTTGACTCAATTGCGAAATGCTATAATCAAATTTTAACATAAAGATCACTTGTCTCAAATTTCTCGAAAACTTTTAATACGGAATAACCCGTCACAGAATGGTACATGTTATTATAGGCCAAGTTTAAAGTATTACTATTCAATTGGTATAAAGCATAACTTAGAAAAGTCAAAATCCGGGTAGGTATATCATTCATTTTCGAAAAGAAAATTTTAAGACGGAAAATTTCTTATATACGATTTCACAAAATGTCAAAATCAAAGATTAGAGAAATAAGGAATAAAGAAGTACGTGACGAGCGAAAATCAAAGCTTATTTATACTTTCACAACATTTTCGGGAAATTTGTCGGCCTTTAAGATGGAAAATTTTTGATTCACACCTTTTTATTATAAAATCCTGAAAACAATATTATAACCTTACAATACTATTAAACTACATTTGGGTTAAAAATCAATAATTGTTCAAAATTTTAGGCCAACACTGCAATGAAATATTCGTTTCTAAAACAATGTACCGCACTACTAGCTAGTAGTCTTGGTAAGATGGTTAAGAACTAGTTCCAACTATGAAAATTAAAGATTAAGGCAAACTTTTAAGATGAAATTTTCATATACAAGACAAAATCCGACATTAACACAAGTATTAAGCCTTTCTTGTTCAATTTGACCCAACACCAAGCATGAAAATCAGGTTATCGACTTAAAAGCACGAGTTTTTAAGCTCATCCATGGTGGGAAAGAAAAAAAACAAATTATCGTAAAAATCTGGTTTTTGACCATCCTACTGATATAGAAAATCAACCATTACTATGAAATGGGACAAAGTTCTGCAATTCCTTGATAAAATTGAATAAACATGTGTGTGTGTGTGTATATATATATATATATATATATATATATATATATATATATATATATATAAACCATTTCAAATCGAAAAAAAATGAAGAAGGCGACTCAATACATGGTTGGAACTTGAGAAGACAAATAAAGAAAAGCGGAGTGGCAGGTGTAATTCAAACAACAAGCCACAATATGAAAACTTTGAATTATTTTAAGTTAAATCGATGTCGCAGTTACGAGGTTCGAGATAGAAATGAAAACATAAGGTAGAAAAGCAAATTTTACACGAATTTCTCAGCTAAGCAACCCCATTCGGTCGAGTGCTTAAGGCACTCGGTCGAGTGCAACTCCACTCGGTCTAGTGAGAGGTGACTCGATCGAGTGGAAAATTTTCCAGTTTCTTAAATTTGCCTACTCGGTCGAGTGACAGGTCCACTCAGTCGACTGAACTGTCCACTCGGCCGAGTGACTCATCCACTCGGTCAAGTAACCGGTCAACACGCTCGAGTACTACTCTACTCGATTGGGTTTGGTCTCACACTCACTTTCTTTGGCACATTACTCTCATAATCATAGCTACTCTACCAACAATCATCACCATTCATGCTATAACAATGACACTAGCAAGCTCAAATACGCATACGATATCTACGTGCCAAGCCTCGGGACTACCGTCCCTCATATAAACATACACCAATCATATCTACGATATACTACTCACATGAGTCTTCTTATCCATTTACCACATGCTATCTCATTTCACAAACGATTCTATCATACGATAAACTTATTACGAGTCACAAAACATATGTATGCATGCCACTTTCACTAATGATCATAGTCCATGCCATATGCAAATACACATATTAAAACCACAACACATATGCATTCATATTACGATTCACATAGCTTTGGCATGAGGGCGCCTACCCATCCAAAAGTGCATGGAGAGTGCATGGAGCTGGAGAAGGAAGGTCCGTAGAGCTTCAGGAAACGTGCATATGCAAGCAAAAAAGTCGGTTGCCATATCTTTCCTAATTCAAATTTTCCTAATTAGTAGTCTATCCGATTTTAGGAAAGTTTCCAATTTTCTTAAAATCTTGTTTAGTTAATTATTCTATTGTTGTTATTTCCTTTAATTAATTTCTCTAAAAGTATTAGGATTCTAATAAGGCAATTTAGCCATAGTTTAAGTCGTGTAAGCTTAGGAAAGTCGATTGTTTCCTTATGTTCTTTTAGGAGTCGGTCTAGCTTAGTAAAGTAGGGAGCTATTGTATCCTTATTTCACATCCAAGAATTATCAATAAACTTCAAGTTTCGTTTACATTGTGTAAGCATTGAGGTTCGACGAGTTTCGTTCCAAATCCCGTTATTGTTTGACGCGTTTTCGAACATTAACACGAGTTATAATCAATAGGTCTTGATTATAATTCACCATTGGTTGAGCTATAGGTCTAGCTCAAGCAAATATCCTTTTACTTTCTTGTTCGTTTATATTATAAAAAGCACATAAAAATTACTCAGTTCACGTTCTGATTCAAACAGTTCACTAAACGTTCAAATCTTATAAATCCGACAATCAGATAGTTCTCAGCACTGTCCAGTTTTGTCAATTCCGCTGCAACTCTAACGAATCTTATTCTTTCGAATAATTTTCGTATCCATCAGGCAGCCAATATAGGCGCGAGCTTTCAGGTGATGCAAGCAGGCCTGTCCTGGATTGAAAATAGAAAAATGAGTGGCCTGTTTAGGTGCGGGTCAACAGACGATTGAAGAACGTCTTCTGACCATTGAAAAAGGTTTGTAAAATGGATTGAAAAGAGGGTGTTTGAACCCGTCTTGATTTGAAAAGGTCGTTTAGACCGCTTTTGTGTTGATGTGAAGAACGAGACTTGAACAATCGTCCTTATTTTGACGATATTCGTTGTCGGGTTCGGTTTTGCATGCTTGACATGAATAGTTTTGAAAATGATTATGAACTAATTGTTTTAAGTTCATTTGTTTGTAATTAGTCAATATTTATCATCGTACTCGGGTTAAAATCCGACATGGTATGTAGAACCAAGAATGATTTTGTGTTTATGACTAATATGTTTGTTTTGAAAGTGTAAAGAAAATAGTAAAAGGTTTTAAAATACCTTTTAAAATGTAAATAAATGAAATAAAAGGTTTTAAAATACCTTTTGAAATATAATTAACCAAATATTATCACCGAAACACGGATTAAACCGTCATGGTATTAGGAACCAAGGGTGAAAAATGTTTTATTGTTAAAATTCATCATAAAAATGATTTGAAATATTTGAAATGGTAAAAACCGATTGCAAATATGAAATGAAAATAAAGGGAAGAAGAGACCAAACACGGTTGGATTAAGGCCTGAGAGGGGCTTTAGGCGCGAGCCTGTCTGCTATACAAGCAATCCCTGTCTCGGCCAAAAATCCGGTTTTGGCTCATTTATCCCATATTTGGACCATGTTATGCACGTTTTAGTATGTTATACTCATGAAACAAATGAAAAACATGATAGAAGAGGATTTTTACACCCTCATACTTACATGCTAGGCTTGAGATGAGAAATCGACGAAAGTGTATCAACTTGTTTGGTCGGAAAACTCGGTTTGAAAACCGTTTTAGCAATGTAAAAGAGTGTTTTAAGTTTAGTGATGGTGTAGTTGGTCGAGATGGTCGGTCAAGTGATTTAATGCACGATGACGGTACCAAACAATGTGTAAGGCTTGTGTTTTCGATCGGTAGGTCAAAAACACATGTCGGTTCTTGACTTGAGAAGTCGAGTCTAGAATTTTAAGGGAGAAATGAGGGGGCGAAAACTCGCGTAACTCTCAAATGGTGGCATTTGAGGGGCATTTATAGAAAAATGGGTGGTTGTGTGCGTTTTGCGCGACGTGGCCGCATGGGCAGCTCAAAGAGGCGCGAGCCAATTCGCGGGTCTTCGAGGTGTCTTGTCACTATCACGCAATTGTAATCATGATTTGTTATCCTATGTTTTGGATGAACTTGATTTGTACTTGACCATGAAGCATTCCGGGAATCCTTAACATGGAAGTCTTGAAAAGTTTGTTTTTTTTGTGTTTGACTCGGTTTGACTCGTTGTTGGAATCAGGATTTAAATTTTGAGTCAGTTTTTGGTCCGGTGTTGGTTTTGACTCTAATTAGTGTCATTGTGACCCCGTCGTCATGCATTAAACACTCCAGGTACTTTTGAAAAGTTTTGAAATGTTTTGTTTTCGAAATCGTTTTAAGTTTTCCGATGTATAGTTGTACAAAAACTGTCGATTAAACGCTGCGATTCCTAAGCATGTTGTAGTCCGATAATCATCGGGTGTTTTGATGTGATTTCTCAAACCGGTGTAACTCAAGACCAAATTCGATTGGTCTTATTTCCTTTTTCTCTAATTGGCACCGCGAAACAATGGTTGAAAAGCCTTGATAAGGCTACTCTCGGAATTGATTCTTGGAAGAAATTGGCTCTAGCTTTCTACAAAAAGTTCTATCCACCGGAAAAGACTAACATGCTAAGAGCTCAAATTACGGGCTTTAAGCAAAGGGATGAAGAATCTTTGTATGAAGCTTGGGAGCGATTCAAGGGAATTTGTCGCTCATGTCCTCATCATGGACTTAGCGAGTGGTTCTTGGTACAACAATTTTGGAACGGTCTATATGAAGATTCAAGGAACATTCTCAACATGGGATCAAATGGAATGTTCACCGAAGTTGATGACAATCAAACTTGGAACAAAATTGAGGAAATTGCGGTCCATAACTCACAATATAGTAGACCTCGCAAGGCTACTAGGGGAGGAAAACATGAAGTGGACTCCGTTACTCAATTGGGTGCTCAACTTAGTGCTCACATTGATACCATCAATTTGAAGTTTGAAAAAGCTATGGCTAAACTTGAAGAAGCCTCAAAATCACCAAAGCACCATGTTAATGCCATGACGGCATCTTCATCAATCCCAAGTGGGATATGTGAGAATTGTGGAACTTTGGGACATGACCAAAGTGAATGTAGGGGAACAAATGAACAAGTGAATGCTTTCCAAGCATACAAGAATGGTACCCCTTATTAAAACTATTACAATGAAAACACCAAATTCCATCCAAATCTCTCATACAAAAGCCAAAATGTTTAAAACCCTCAACCAACATACACCCCACCTCCCATGAGAAACCAAAATCAAAGACCCTTTTACAACCAAAACCAAGGTTACCAAAATCAAACTCCATACAATCAACAAAATGACCAAGGTTTTGATGTTCAAAAAGCGGTCCTCCAAATGCAAAAGAATCAACAAGAGTTTTTCACTCAAATTCAAAAAGATAGTCAAGCAAAGGAAATCACCATCAACAACATCCTAGCTCACACCAAAATGTTGGAAACCCAATTGACTCAACTAGCATCTTCAAGCTCACAAAGACAAAAGGGGCAATTACCACCTCAAAGTAATCCCCCAAGACATGAAACGGTTAGTGCCATTCATTTGAGAAGTGGTACAAGGTATGAAGCACCGAAGAAGCAAGTTGAGGATGAAGTTGTGGAAGCTAGTGACAAAGAAGAAATTGTGCAAAACTCCAAGGATGGGGAACCATCAAAAGAAGAAATTTCAAAGAAAAATGAAGACAAGGTCAAGGAGAAGGAGCCCATTGTGATTAGACTTCCTTTTCCAAGTCGTCAAGCCAAGCCCAAATTTGATGACCAACTTGGAAAATTTATGGAAATTGTGAAGAATTTGGAAGTCTCAATTCCTTTCACGGAATTAATCTATCAGGTGCCGGCCTATGCGAAATACATGAAAGACATCCTCACAAAGAAGAAGTCAATCCGGAAGCTTGAGACTATCTCCTTCACTAAGGTGAGTAGTGCAATACTTCAAGGGAGTTCACCTCCAAAACTCAAAGATCCGGGAAGCTTCTCAATACCGTGTACCATTGGCGACACCACGATCAACAAAGCCTTATGTGATCTAGGGGCTAGTGTGAGTGTTATGTCGTATTCGGTGAGTAAAAGGTTGGGGATGGGAGAGCTTAAAAGCACCAATATCACACTCCAAATGGCCGATAGATCGACGAAGACACCATTAGGGATATGGGAAGATGTTCCCATAAGAGTTGGGAAATTTTTCATCCCGGTGGACTTTGTCATTGTTGACATGGAAGAAGACTCCAACATTCCAATCATTCTAGGAAGACCTTTCTTACACACCGCGGGTGCGGTGATTGATGTGAAGCATGGAGAGCTCACTCTAGAAGTGGGAGATGAAAGCATAACTTTCAATCTTGACAAGACCATGAGAGCTCCCCGTTTGCATGAACCATGTTTTATGATTGATCATTATAGCCGGAAGGATGATAGGAAGAAGTCGGAATTCCAATGGAAGAAGAAAATTGAAGATGCTCCATTCAAAGAGCAAGTGAATTGTAACAAAGAGAGCTTGAAAAGCTCACCAAAGTCAAGCAATGAAAAGGATGGCCTCATTGGCCAAGACAAGAAAGTGGGAGAGTTATCTCTATCAACTCAAGAGATCTTTAGTGATCAAGTGGATGAAGTTTGTTGTCTTTGGGACGATGAGTTTGAAGGGATTTTCAATCCCTATATTGGTAATGCTATCGATCAAGACCGACAACAAGGGCAAAGGTCTATTGAAGATCTTTATCATGATAATGAACAAGCTTTTGACTACTTCTTCAAGGTGTTGAGCAACATCAACAACACCTTGGACATGCCTCCATGACATCTCACTAAGGATGAGAGTTTGGTGGAGTCCTCCCTAAACCACCATTTGTAAATATTTCTAACTCCCTAACTCGCATTTTAATTCTTACATTGCATTTTTTGTCATTTTTGGATTTTTATGCTTTGATCAAGGTAATTATCATTTTTGAGAGAAGTGAGGGAGGGACTAATGATTTTAATTGATGTGTAGTGCTTTAGCTTAGTGTGGGGATAACAATTGCCTAGGCTATTCATGCCTTAGTAGTGCCCCTACAATGAAGAACACGGGATTTGAAGAATGAAAAATGACACGGGATATGCAAGTGCACGGATGGAACTGAATCCGGGTAAAACAGGGAGAATCCGAGCGTCTTCATGGGAATCCGTCCGTCTTCAGGCAACCCGGGCATATTTGTCAAAATCCGCCCGTCCATCTGAGCTGAGAATTTGAAATTTTGGGACTGTTGAAGAATACGAGCGGCCTGAGAGAGAAGACGCTCGTCTTCAGAAATCCGCCCGTCCTGGAAGGAAAGACGCCCGTCTTTTGCCTGTGAAAAACAAGAAAGCTCACTGTCTGAGAATCCGCCCGTCTTCAGCAGAAGACGCTCGTCCCACAATTGATAAATCCGAGCGTCTTTGCTGAAAGACGCCCGTCTTTAGGCGAGATTCCTGAAGCCAAAACAGGCAGAATCCGAGCGTCCCGAAGGAAAGACGCCCGTCTTCCCCTGCTATTTCAAATTTTTCGGGTACTTTAAATACCCCCTCCCACATTCATTCCTTCATTCATTCATTCAAAGCACTACCCATAAACCCCAAAAACTCAAAACCCTCATCCTCTCCATCACCAAAATAAGATTTCCTCAACCAAATTCAACAAAACCAAATCCAAACTTCCTTTTAACAACAATTAATCACTCCTATTCCAACAAAAATCAAACCAAGCACCAAAATCTTCAACCTTTGAGTCGATTTTTGAAATTATAAAGGCAAAGCCTTTCATCTTAAAATCGATTTGGGTATACTTAGAAATTGAAGATTTTCACTCTTTTCTTGGTTAAATCATCAATGGCAAGAACAAAAGGAGCAACAAAGGCACCTAAAGCAAAGGCACTCTCAACAAGACAAAAGTGTCTTCAAGCAAATAAAGCCTCATTGGCTATGGTGGTAGCTAGTTCAAACTTGGAAGTTCAACAACAACAACCTCCCTTGGAAGCAACAACATCAACAACTCCGGAAATTGCTCAATTATCAAACTATCCGGAGGTAATTTTCATTTCTAACTCCCATAGGGATACATTTGCCAAGTATGCTAGAAAATCCTTTCTATCCACCAAATTCATATGTGAAGATGCCTTGAACAAATTGGGTGTCCTTGAACAAACGAAAGCCTTCTTTGAAGCCATGGGATTGGGAAAATTGGTTGCTACAAGAGAATTGACATACCCCTCCCTTACCTTATAATTCTTGAGTTCTTTGAAAGTTAATAAGGTAGAGACTAGGGAAAACATCGAGTTCCGCCTCGCTAATGTGAGTAGGCGCATCACCTTTGAGGAATTGGGTAAAGTATTGGGTCTTAGTGATTCACCTAGTTATTTCAAGAATCCCGACAAGTATGACCCCTCTCCTATTTGGGAGGCGATTTCCGGGAGGAAATTTGAGAACTATCATGCTAGTCGCGCTCTATTAGTCCACCATCCGGGCATTAGAGTGTGGCACAAGGTCATCGGGAATACTATCATTGCAAGAAAAGACACCAACCACTTTACCAAGCTCGATTGTGTTCTACTTGAGTCGGCCTTAAATATTGGAAGGGAATTCACCAAGCCTTACAATTATCTAAGGCTTTTGGTGGAAAGATGGCTAAATGTTGATTGTGGAAAGCAAGGAACCACCGTTATTGTAAATGGAGGTCTAGTCACTCTTTTGGCTAAGTACTTTGATCCGAATTTCAACAAGGATGGCAAGTATGTGGCAAAGAAAGGTGGTCATCTCATTGACATTGATGCCATGATTAACAAGTACAAGTGGGTCACTCATAACCCTCTTGACACCAATTATGGCTGGATCACCAATGAGGCTAGATCTTTTACTTTGCCTTCCAAGATATGTCGTTTGAGTGTCCATCGGACCAACTACCTTCTTTCCCTCTCAAAAGAAGCCGAATACATCATCAGTCAACAAAGGGGTGAAATTGAAATGCCCTTCTCCTCCATTGTCACACCACCCTATCCTTTCAAGTATCAAGAGTTCAAACCCGAAGGTGTTAAAGCAAGCAATGACTACATGACTCTACTTATGCAAGAGATGCACAAACAAGCTTTTAAGGATCGGGAAGATGCATACTTAGCCCAATATCCACCCCTCCTTAATTTATCTAGGCAAGGACTACTTGATCCTTCATGTCCTTTGCCTAGTTGGGCGGATAGGGAAGTCTTCTTTCCGAGTGCATCTAGGGGTGAGATTCCGGGTGACGATGAAGTTGTCGGTGATGAGGTTGTTGATGATAGCATTGATGAAGAGGCTAATGAAGAAGAAGAAGAGGATGATGAAGGAAGTAAACAAGGAAGTGAAGAGGGAAGTGGTGATGAGTCTACTTCTATTGAGGAAGATGATGACAATGATGATATGGTGGAAGACTAGCAAGCTTTGGAGGCTCCTACCCTCTTGAGGTTTGTCTACTTCTTTCTTTGTTTTATTTATTTTATCTTGATCATGGTTGGAGAGTCCTAGCAACATAGAGGACTAACACCTCGGCCCCATTGAGGTGTTCTTATTTCATTGTTCCCACTTTTGAAAATCCAAAATGACAAATTTAGTTTCATGCATTACATCTTGTGTGCATGAACTACCCCCAACTTTAGGACATTAGAAATAATGTCTATCTCGGTTTTGGGAAGTACATGCATACGCAACGGGAGGTAATCTAAATTACGCTCTCCGTCATAAACAAAAAACCATGCATCATGTAGTGTAGATTAGTATAGCTTGCATTTAGTGTAGAAATCATGCATCATGTTTGCATAATTTCCCATCATTTTGGCCATTGAGGACAATGCCCATATTAGTGTGGGGATGGGGAATTCTAACTTGACTTTTATTCAAAAATCCAAAAAAATCAAAAATTGAAAAACCATAAAAATTTTAAAAAAATTGAAAAACCAAAAACAAGTTCATTTCCTTTGTAGTGTAGTCATGTATATATTGTTGTATATATTGTGTTTGTTTTATCCTTGTTCACATTGATTGACTACGCCACATCCGAGACATGAGGATCATGAAGACCGCATGGTATGATCTTTCCAATCTCCCTTTTTCCTCTTTATGTTAATGACTATGTGGCTTTATTTTGATTGATGCGGTACAACAATGTGAACTTAGGACTTGCATTTAGTTTATATGTCATATTAGCTGGTAGAATCATTTGCATTAGGATGTTTATATGCTAGTTGCATCATGGCATGTAGTTTGCATGTTAGAAAATTTTGCGAAACCGTCTACTTGGGAAGTTTGACAAGTGTATATAGGCCCCTAGTAGATGCTTTTTCTTCTTAAGACTTTGCTTGTTAGAATACTTGTAAAACACCCTAGGATGTGTCATGCTAGTATCCTTTGACCCATGGATTAAGGCCTAGTCAAGAGTACCTTGTGGTGTGATAACTCCTTGGCTACCGTTTATTCCAAGGTGACCCTTGAAACCATGCATCCATCCATCATCCATGTTCTACCACATTTTTGTCATCAAAGGGAATGGGCACAAAAAGAAATCAATTTGAGTTCAATGAAGTGAAAAGTGAAAGAAAGTTTGCAAAAATGCATCAAATGAAAAGAGGAGCAAAAATAGACTCCTAAAGCTTCAAATATAAGGCACCCTCACTACATATGGGGTGACTTTGAAAATGTTCAAAAGAAAATGCAAAAAGTTGAAAAGTTGTCATGTATTGAAATACCAAAAATCAAAAGAAATGGCAAAAAAGTGTTCTCAAATGTTATATGCCACAATAAATTGGGGGGAAAAACAACAACAAAGCAAACTCCCAAATGAAACTCAAATACTATCGATCCCTTTATCCATCATATCCGTTTTTGTGCATGGTAGAGAGGGGACGACCCTTCTTCTTGTCTAGGCAAGAGGGGGAATTCCGCGATCCTCCAGTGTTTCTAACACCATAGGTAGTCTACTCTTGACAAAAGCATTTAACGATTGAGGACAAAGGTACCCTAGCTTGACACAACTTGGAGGTGATTTATTGGTATCCTTCTACGCTTAGTAGTTTGAAGAAATTGCATCTATGAAGGAGTGTGTACCCTTGAATTGCTTCCCTTGTAGTTAATTTCCGCCACTTAGATGGGGAAAGTGGCTATTCTTTTGTAAATGCATCCATTACTTGATTTTGTGTGCTTAATGATTGGATGTGTCGCCATTTTGGCAAGACCCACCTTGCCTTGCAAGAAGGCATCCTACCTCATGGTTGTCTTGTTGTGAGTTGAAGGGGCGGAGTGAGACCCGCTAATTGTCTCATATCGGCTATGTTATTAGGTTAGTTTAAATAATGGTCCTTGTCTTTGTCACCTCTTTACTCGGGACGAGCAAAGGTTCGATTTGGGGATATTTGATGTGACCATAATTAGAGCATACTTAGTCCCCGAATTAGCCTTGTTCCCATGCTTCTTAGTGCATATTTGGGTCATTTATTGTCTTTAATTCTTTGTTTTGCATATTCTTTGAGGTTTTGATCCCTTGGTAGGAAAGGAGTGCAAACCTTGCATTTTCATGGCAAAATGAGACTAAATTGATTGAATTCAATGACCAAGCATCAAGGAGAGACAAGATTAGAAGGCCTTTGTACATACTATAGTAGATGGGCAATGATGAGAAAAGATCCTTGCATCCCCGAGGAAATCCCCAAGGATTTTATGAAGAAAAAGGAAGAAAAGAAGAAGGAACGAGACTGCCCAATAATCCGTGCGTCTTCCCTTGAAGACGCCCGTCCACCACCCCACAACCCGTGCATCTTCACCCTCTGGACGCCCGGGCAAAAGCTCCAGAAGACGCCCGTCTTCACTCCCAAGATGCCCGGGCAGAAACCACCAAATCCGCCCATCCCGTGCTAAAGACGCCCGGATTCCCAGGCAGACCCATTTCGTCTTCTTCAAGCTTCAAGGAAGGATGCACATCTTTTTCTAGAGACCGGAGTCTCCCTAGAGACCGGAGTCTTCCCAAAAAGACCGGCGTTTCCTCAACAAGGGACTTAATCGTCATTTAAGCCCTTAGTTAACCCTAATTCATGCACCTAATCCCCACTATAAATACCCCATTAGTCTAATTAGAAGGGCATGTTCTTCTTAGCAATCTTTAGTGTAGTTAATATCAATCAAATCTCCCTTTAATCTTGTAATCAACATTTAATCAAGTTTTAATACAAGTTTTATTTCCTTAATCTCTCTCTTGTTCATCCTTTATTTTGGGTAATTAAAGATTATTTGGGTTATTATTGGGAGATTGACAACCTTCCAATCAAGCATCAAGTACTTCTTTTATTCTTTGCTTTATTATTGGAATCATTAGTAGGTATAATTCTCTTAATCCCTTCTTAATTATTGTTAATTACTTTCATTTATTCATCATGTTTCACCTTGTTGGTATGATTGACAACCTTGCTAGCATGTTCAACATGATAATGAGTGAGTAGTTTCCTTAGCTAGGGTTAATGGGTAATTAGGGGAAACCAACATGGGGGATGATTCATGCTTAAATTAATATGCTTTCATAGTTTATTTGCTTGCTTGTTGTGATCTCAACTCATGCACATGTTATGTTTGATGAAATGCGAGCCTATGAATCCTTGCATTTTTTACCCATCACCTATCTTTTCAATGAGACTTGTAAGACATAAACCAACTCGAGTCTCATTAGACCATGCATGTTGTTGAGTAGGGAAGACTAAGTCGACTTGTAGGTGTTGTACAATCTAATCGATTCGGCTCCGGGACCCAAACTTTCCTAGGATTGTAAGATATAAACCAACTCGATCCATCACAACCATAATTGCTTGCTTATAACTTGAGAATATGTTTGTATGATCAATTCCCATGAATCCCCTATGACCCCATGACACCCTAGTGCCTTTTATCAATTGTTTACATCCCTTTTAATTCATCTTGTTTGTTTACTTTCATTGTTATTTAGTTTAGTGATCTTCTACTTCAAACCCCAATTGTGACACCCTTAAGACACCACTAGTTGCAATAATAATCTCATCTCAATTCCCGTCCCTTGGGATCCGACCTTTACTTGCCTCTTTACTAATTGTAGAGTTGTTGGTGAAGTTATAAATTGTGTTTTGGTCTAGGTGCTCCTAACGACAAGTACCGAAAACTAAACCTCCATCGTGAGTCCGACCAAAAATGGGTTGATCATACAAACATGTTTCCTACTAGATGCAAGCAATTATTGTTGTGATGGATCGAGTTGGTTTATATCTTACAATCCTAGGAAGGTTTGGGTCCCGGAGCCGAATCGATTAGATTGTACAACACCTACAAGTCGACTTAATCCTCCCTATCCAACTATATGCATGGTCTAATGAGACTCGAGTTGGTTTATGTCTTACAAGTCTCATTGAAAAGATAAGTGATGGTTGTAAATGCAAGGATTCATAGGCTTAGCATTTCATCAAACATAACATGTGCATGATGTGAAATCACAACAAGCAAGCAAATTAATTATGGAAGCATATTAGATTAAGCATGAATCATCCCCCATGTTGGTTTCCCTTAATTACCCATTAACCCTAGCTAAGGAAACTACTCACTCATTATCATGTTGAACATGCTAGCAAGGTTGTCAATCATACCAACAAGGTGAAACATGATGAATAAATGAAAGTAATTAACAATAATTAAGAAGGGATTAAGAGAATTATACCTACTAATGATTCCAATAATTAAGCAAAGAATAAAAGAAGTACTTGATGCTTGATTGGAAGGTTGTCAATCTCCCAATAATAACCCAAATAATCTTCAATTACCCAAAATAAAGGATGAACAAGAGAGAGATTAAGGAAATAAAACTTGTATTAAAACTTGATTAAATGTTGATCACAAGATTAAAGGGAGATTTGATTGATATTAACTACACTAAAGATTGCTAAGAAGAACATGCCCTTCTAATTAGACTAATGGGGTATTTATAGTGGGGATTAGGTGCATGAATTAGGGTTAACTAAAGGCTTAAATGACGATTAAGTCCCTTGTTGAGGAAACGCCGGTCTTTTTGGGAAGACTCCGGTCTCTAGAAAAAGATGTGCATCCTTCCTTGAAGCTTGAAGAAGACGAAATGGGTCTGCCTGGGAATCCGGGCGTCTTTAGCACGGGACGGGCGGATTTGGTGGTTTCTGCCCGGGCGTCTTGGGAGTGAAGACGAGCATCTTCTGGAGCTTTTGCCCGGGCGTCCATAGGGTGAAGACGCACGGGTTGTGGGGTGGTGGACGGGCGTCTTCAGGGGAAGACGCACGGATTGTTGGGCAGTCTCGTTCCTTCTTCTTTTCTTCCTTTTTCTTCATAAAATCCTTGGGGATTTCCTCGGGGATGCAAGGATCTTTTCTCATCATTGCCCATCTACTATAGTATGTACAAAGGCCTTCTAATCTTGTCTCTCCTTGATGCTTGGTCATTGAATTCAATCAATTTAGTCTCATTTTGCCATGAAAATGCAAGGTTTGCACTCCTTTCCTACCAAGGGATCAAAACCTCAAAGAATATGCAAAACAAAGAACTAAAGACAATAAATGACCCAAATATGCACTAAGAAGCATGGGAACAAGGCTAATTTGGGGACTAAATATGCTCTAATTATGGTCACATCATGTTTGTTGGATACTTGATAGATATTGGGTATCTACAGAGCCCCCACTTTGACTGAGGCTTGGACAGGGCGAAAGTCAAAGTATAGCCCCCAGGTCAATCGAAGATTACAAACTGGAGAACGAAGCGACGTCGAGGCGGCTCGAAAGGACTCGGGCCAAGGACCTGCCGTCGGGAAGGGCGACGCCAAGGCGACTCTGTGATACGAGTCAAGGACCTTTCGTCGGGAACAGTTTAGAGTCTGTCAACTGTCCGTGCGGGTCGTTTAAATTCCATTAGACTACGTATAAAGGCTCGTCAGCCATAAGAAGGAATCATACCTGAGGCATCTTCGGAATATGTCCTTGAGTTGCTTCCCGGTTGCGGGCAAAGGCTCGCCAGCCGTGTTACGGATATGAAGGGGCTCGCCAGCCGCGTTGCGTATATGAAGGGGCTCGCCAGCCGCGTTGCGGATATGAAGGGGCTCGCCAGCCGCGTTGCATATATGAAGGGGCTCGCCAGCCCCGTTGCGGATATGAAGGGGCTCGCCAGCCGCATTGCGTATATGAAGGAGCTCGCCAGCCGCGGGTGAATGTGATGCGTTTTGAGGCTCGCCAGCCATGTTGAATATGTGTTGTGAGGCTCGCCAGCCATATCGAATGTGATGCCTTTTGAGGCTCGCCAGCCATATCGAATGTGCATTGTGAGGCTCGCCAGCCATATCGAATGTGCGTTGTGAGGCTTGCCAACCATATCGAATGTGCGTTGTGAGGCTCGCCAGCCATATCGAATGTGCGTTGTGAGGCTTTCCAGCCATATCGAATGCCGATTGATTGACTGTGGGAAATAGCCGCGTTGGATGGGTCTATTTCGACAAGTTTTTTGAATTAGCGGGCTCCGTTAGGAAGCCTACGATATCCTGTTGGGGAATTTCGGTGTTTATATTGAATGTTTGTGGTGCCGGAAAGGGATAGGCTCGTGATCTTCGCTCCCGTGGTCAGCGGTGACTTTGAATCTCGAAGAGAGATAGCGGTTTTTATTGCCGTTTGCTTTGTAGAACAAAGGACAGATGCGTATTCGGGAGGACGATTTTAACTTCGCCTTCCCATGATTTGAGATTTGTGATGGGTAGTGAATTTCACTATCCCTTTTTGAAGGTTTGACGGTTTTTAATGCCGCTGAAATGTCGTGAAAATAGCGAATTTGAATTTCACTATTTGTTTTTGAAAAATGACGGTTTTTGTTGCAGTCGTTGAAAATTTGTGAAAATAGCGAATTTGAATTTCACTGCTTGTTTTTTTGAAAGGTGGCGGCTTTTAATGCCGTCGTTGAAATTGAGAAAATAGCGGATTTGAGTTTCACTATTTTGTTTGTTTGAAAAAAGATGACGGTTTTTAATGCCGCCGTTGAAATTTTGTGAAAATAGCGAATTTGAATTTCACTATTTTGTTGTTTGAAAGATGACGGTTTTTAATGCCGTCGTTGAACTTTTGTGAAAATAGCGGATTTTAATTTCGTTATTTTGTTTTTGTATTTGAATGATGACGGTTTTTAATGCCCTCGTTTGAAATTGAGAAAATAGCGGATTTGAATTTAGCTATTTGTTTTTTGAAAAAGATGACGATTTTTAATGTCGTCGTTGAAATTTTGTGAAAATAGCGAATTTGAATTTCGCTATTTCGTTGTTTTTGAAAAATGACGGTTTTTATTGCCGTCGTTTGTATAATTGAAGTTTGTGTTGGAAATTGAGCCAAAGCCCAAAATTTCACTGAATGAAGCAGGGAGTGCCTCATTGAGGCGCGAGCATATCTGCGAAGGAAGGGAGCTTCCCTTTTTTCTGTAAAAAGACGCGAGAATGGGAAGCTCCCCATTCTCTTCATCGTCTTCGACATAAATACAAAAACCCGAAAAAAAAGGCGCCATTTTCGACCTCATTTCTTGCTTGCTTTCGTGCCGTTATCATCATGTCATCTTAAGGTATGTGTTTGGGCTAAAAATAGCGTGATAAGGAAGGCCCACTTAATAAAATAAAAGGCTATGGGAGGAGTGATAAGGAGGAAGGGAGCCCGTGATTAGGAAAAGGGGGAACGGGCTGAAAGAAGACCAGGGGCCCACTGGAGGAGCTAGACGTCCGGATTAAGGAAAGACGAGTCAGGGAGAAGTTAGGGAGAAGTTAGGAAGATCAGGGAGAATTGGGGAAGGCGGCCGAATATGGAAAGAGTTCTTATGGAAATTGTATTCCCTTTCAGTAATCAAGGTAGGACATATCTAGGGTTCTCACCCTATAAATAGCAAAGGAAGCAAATCAAGAAGGACATTCTGACATTCATTCAACGGTGCATCCACACACGCATCAACACCACGGCATTAGCATATTCTTATACCCAAATATACATCCGTCCAAGATCTTGCAGGGCTGACGCCTAGCGCCAGTAAGATTGGCTTTACGTTTTAATTGTAATCATCCTCCTACCCGAGTATAGTGCGATATTTGGCAGGGTACCGTCCCTCCCGCGGTTGTTCCCACATTAGGTTTTCCGCGTCACCAAATCTTGTGTGTCAATTTACATTACGTACTTTATTTTTCTATTTACTTATCAACATACGAACAATCATACAATCAACCAACGAAGTAAGACCGCATTGACCCTAATCAATCAACTTGGTAAAAAATACCTAAACAGTTTGGCGCCCACCGTGGGGCATTGTGGTCGTCAATCGTTGATACTCTAAAAGCACAATGGATAAGCAAGCATCGGAAGCCGTGTCAGGGAGCAGACAACCATCACCACCACCACCATCTACTCAAAATCCAACATCAACAGTAGCTACGCAGGCTCCCGGACACACCTCAAGAATCATACCCACAGCAAAAACCTCTCTACCTCCTAGGACTCCTGTTGTCGCAACCCAGGCCAGATCAGATAAAGGAACGTTGAGCTCTGGCATCACCCCGCCACCTAGTCCCACACAAATATTGCTCACTGGCGTAGAGAATCTGTAGAAAGCCATAGAAAACATAAGAGAAGACCAGAAGAAAGCTGAAACCGAGGCAAAGAAGAGGGACATAGAGCTCTGGGCGCAGATAGACATCCTGAAACAGCAGTCTGTCACCCCAGCAAGCAGGGCAGACGTAGGAAGGTCTCCGTTAATAGATCTGACGCAGGGGGCATCAGGCAGCAGGAATCCACTTCGACAGGTACCGGCTGAACTGATAACGAGATTGGATTTGTCCACAATACCATCAGATGGAAGGATAACCCCACAAGGGCTGGGATACCTCACGCCGGATAACTCGCCTGCGGCCAGCTGTGTGGAAGCACGAGCAGGTGGCATCCCAGTCAGCAGCCCCGCCACGATCAATCTGACACCTGGAGCAGGATCCGAGTCGAACCAACAAATGAACTGGCAGCAGGGGACATTCGTTACAACAACTCATCTAGCAGATGGAGCACATCAGAACCTTCAAGAGCTCGGATCAGGAGGCAGCATGTCGAATCAGCAGGCAGCTGACAGACGAACCCCAGACTCAAGCAGCATAACAAATCAGCAGTACTTGGAGTTAAAAGAAATACTGAGCAGGGTCCCAGGGTTGCCACCCCCACTCGAGAAAGCAGCACTAGACAACTATGCCGACTCACCATTCGTGGACACCATATCCATCACAGCCATGCCAAAGGGATTCACAAATCCGAATATGCCTCTCTTTGACGGCACAACAGATCCCTTTGATCATATAAGCGAGTACAAGCAGAAGATGATGACAGTAACAGCTGTAGGGCAAGTCAAGGAGGCCTGCATGTGCAAAGGATTTGGATTCACCCTAGCAGGGCCGGCACTTCGATGGTTTGTGAGCCTGCCCAACAGGTCGATATCTACATTTGCTGAATTGGTGAACGCATTTACTCAACGGTTCGCAAGCAGCAGAAACCACGAAGCACGCGGGGAGATGCATGAATCGTCCAGGGGACAGGAGAGACCATTGGAGAATATAATACTAGGTTCAACAATGAGAAGGTAGCAATACGAGAGTGCGATGTTTCAATAGCAGTAGAAGCTTTTAGGAGGGGCCTCCACCATGACTCCGACCTACACAAGCAGCTGACTATGCATCCCCGCTACGATTTCGAGGCAAGGAAGAGAAGGCAGCTGCCGCAATCAGATTGGAGGAAGATATCCTAGCCAGAGCCAGCTTACTTAATACACCAAGCGTTTCTAGTACCTCGCCCGTGGAGAAATCAGGAAGAAAACAAACCACCAACAAGAAGGATGAGAGGTACAGACCATATGGAAGGGGAGTCAACAGAATTGAGGAAAATTAGCAACTCCCTACTCTGGCAGAGTATGGATTCACTACAGGTATTGGAGGAATCCTGAATGCACTCAGTGTTAGGCCCAAAATCTGGATATGGGCTGATCTAGGGCAGCTGGTCTGGAAGCAGTGTGGGACGCAGGACGTCAGGGAGCCAGGGTGACAGCATCAGCGTGCAGCGCAGAACGTGGGCTTTGATCCGCATAGGGGAAGCATATGAGAGTTCAATCACTTGCCATATCCAAGGAAGGAAAGTCCTATTCTGCGCCAAATTAGGAATAACTTGGAGGGAAAGCAAGAAACCCTAGCTAGCCAAGCTCCCTTATATAAAGAGCCTCAAACGCAAAGAAGAAGGATCATGAGAAAATTCGAGAACTACACCCTAGCATTCGTAACATAGCACACGAACTGTACTTCCTCCCGAATTATAGTGAAAATCTTGGTGGGATTCCGTCTCCCCCCGCGGTTGTTTCCCAAATTGGATTTTCCGCGTCACCAAAATTGCTTGTGTTCTTTACTTACATCGCACATTCAGATTAGCATACAACAAACGATCAAATCGCAATTCTGACCTAACGTTAAGACTACTTTAACCCTAAATTGGTAGAAATTTACCAAAACAGTTTGGCGCCCACCGTGGGGCATAGTGGTCGTCTTCGTTAGCCAGTCTACTCAGCAAGCATAACATGTCCGGACACAAAGAAACCAACTCAGGCAGCACCAGCGGTGCCCCAGCAACGCGGGTACCGCCCCCCTCGGCAGCAACACAGGCACCATCTCCCTCGGCAGCAGCAGCAACACGTACAACCTCGGTTCAGACCACCACTGTTGCTCAGGTACCAGCGGTCAAGCAAAGTCAAAGTTCCCAGGTAGCAGCAAGCCCATCTTCGGAGAGAATCCAGACTAAAGATCCAGGAGTCGTCCAAGGACGGCAAGGAGTCACACAGTCTGAAAGAGGAGCACAATCTAGGCAACAGGTTCAGGCTCCTCCGAGTCCTACCAGCATCATGATAAGCGGGTTGGACACATTAGCAAGGACAATCCGAACTATGCAGAACAAAAATAGAAGCATGAGATCTCAGATGGAAGAGGACAACAATCTCCTCCGAGCACAGATCAACGAGTTGAGGAGCCATGCCGCTAATTCGGCCCCTTGGATGCAGGAAGATAGATCCGGGAGGCCACCAGTAGAAAGTGGGGACCGGAGGCAAACGCGGGTGTTGCCACTCGAAGTGGCACTTAGGCTAGACATGGACACAACACCACAGCCAAGAGGAGGCCTGGTCCCAACAGGACTGGGGGCATTAACACCAGATGAGGAGCCAGCCCACGAAGAGCCAACACCCATATCAGATGCAGGAGGACGCCAGCAGAGCAGAGCAGCAGCAGCGGTCCCGATGATCAGGGTCCCTGTTACAAATCAAGCTGAGTATACCTGGGAAAGCGGCCCGGCTGCAGCAGCATTTCAGATGCGCCACCCAGCGGTCTTGGAACAATAGAACTTCGTATGAGGAGCCGAACATCAGTCACAAGAGCACCTGCGACCTACCGGGAGAGAGACATACATAGAACAGCAATACCAGGAACTACGAAGCCTCCTTCGGAGGGTCCCAGGAATGCCGCTTCCTATGGATATGGCCGCACCAGAAAGCTACGCTGACTCGCCGTTTACTCACGATATAGCTACGGTGGCCTTACCAAAGGGATTCAGCGTCCCAACAATGACCCTCTTCGATGGAACCACACACCCCTGCGATCACATTAGCCAATTCAAGTAGAAAATGATGGTTACTACAGCCACAGGAGCCTCAAAGGAGGCATGCATGTGTAAAGGATTTGGTTCAACCCTAACCGGAGCAGCACTACAATGGTTCGTCGGCTTGCCTAATGGGACCATATCTTCATTCGCTGTTTTGGTCAACACGTTCAATCAACAGTTCTCCTGTAGCCGGAGAACACCAAAGCAGCCAAGTGATCTGTATAGGATCGTTCAGGAAATAGGTGAATCAATCAAGGAATACGTTACCAGGTTCAATGCAGAGAAAGTCTCAATTCGAGGCTGCGATATGTCCACGGCCATCAACGCCTTCAGGCAGGGCTTGGATAAGGAGTCAAACCTCTACAAAGAATTAACAATGTACCCTTGTGAGAGATTCGAAGAAGTCCAACAGAGAGCTACAGCAGCATTAAGATTGGAAGAAGATATACAAGCTATAAAGGGAATAACAAACTTCGACAAACCTGGCAGGAGAATCCCAACAGAAAAGAAAGACGAGCGAGCTAAGCCATACAGCAGACCTAATATCAGCAGGATAGCAGAAAAAACCCAGCAAGTTGACGACTTCCAGCATCCTTCTAAGCTATCTGAATACGGATTCAACACGGGAATGGAAGGGTTGCTTAAAGCGCTGACAAGCCTAGGTGATCAGGTCAGGTGGCCAAAGCCTCCCACTCAGGATCGACCCAACGACGACAGAGACAGCAGCAAGAGATGCGAATGGCATCAGGACATAGGCCATAGGACAGAAGATTGCTACAGATTGCGAAAGGAAGTAACGTTCCAGGTACGCAGAGGAAATTTGGACCACCTATTATCACGTGGGGGCAAGCAGGACAGGAGAGAAGCAGCAAATCAGGTGCTTCCTTCTGCTCCACCTATATGAACGAAAATTATTAACGTGATAACAGGTGGGTCCGAGCTATCAGCTTTAACATATTCCGCCGCTAAGAGGAAAACCACCGGAAGTAAAGGGGATCATCCAGAAATTTCATACAGAGTAAGCCAGAGAAATTTACCCCCGGTAACTTTCGACGAAACCGACATAGAAAGCGGTGCAGAGCAACACGACGATGCCCTAACTATAACGTTATCCGTTGGCAATTGCACCGTGCGAAAAGCATTAGTGGATACGGGGAGTTCTGTGAACCTCATCATGCTTGAAACCCTCAAAACCATGGGTTTTGATAAAGAGAACCTGATAAAGAAATCTGTACCCCCGGTGGGATTCAGTGGTGAGACTGCGCATTCGGTGGGTGAGATAACCATCCCAACGTACATCGAAGGAGTTAATAAACTGGTAAGGTACTTAGTCATTGAGGGTCCAACCACTTACAACGTGATACTAGGAAGACCATGGATGCATCAGATGAAGGCGGTACCCTCAACATATCATCAGTGCCTCAAGTTCCCAACACTATGGGGTATGGTCACAGTAAAAGGGGATCGAGAGGAATCCAGGAACTGCTACGCTCAAGCCCTCAAAGCTACAACCAGGCTCCCCTCATAGCAATTACAGGACCGGGGCACCTCGAAAGAATACAAGGAGCCTCCCTCAGAGGAACTAGACCAGGTCCACCTGGACGAGGAGCACCCGGATAGGACAGTATTAATTGGAGCAACTTGCAGTGAAGAGCTACGCAGTCAGCTGACTCAATTTCTGAAAACCAACATGGACTGTTTCGCCTGGTCCCACGACGATATGGTAGGTATAGACCCATCCGTTATTTCACATAAGCTAAGTGTGAACCCAGGCTGCACCCCAGTACAGCAGAAGAGAAGGAAATTCGCGGCAGAACGAAACGAAGTCATTAACAAGGAAGTAGACAGTCTCTTGGCAGCAGGTAAAATTAGAGAAGTTAGCTACCCCGAATGGCTTTCTAATGTGGTAGTTGTGCCCAAAAAGAACGGCAAGTGGAGAGTATGCGTAGACTTCACCGATTTAAACAAAGCTTGTCCCAAGGACCCCTTTCCAGTACCACATATTGATGCAATGGTGGACGCTACTGCAGGACACGAGGTACTTACTTTCCTTGACGCCTGGAGCGGCTACAATCAGATCAAGATGCATCCACAAGATCAAGAGAAAACAGCGTTTATGTCAGAAAGAGGCATATATTGTTACAATGTCATGCCCTTTGGCCTAAAGAACGCCGGGTCCACTTACCAACGATTGGTAAATAAAATGTTCAAGCAGCAAATAGGAAAGACCATGGAAGTATACATAGACGACATGGTAGTGAAGTCCAAAAAAGCAGGAATGCATATGGAACACTTAGCAGACACCTTCCAGACATTAAGGGAGTTTAAACTGAAGCTTAATCCGTCCAAGTGCTCGTTTGGAGTATCCTCGGGAAAATTCTTAGGATATATGGTGACCCAGAGAGGAATTGAAGCAAGCAAGGAGCAGATAAAAGCAATACTCCAGCTAGAATCACCGCAGAAGCCGAAGGATGTGCAAAGACTGGCAGGGAAGGTGGCGGCCCTAAACAGATTCATATCAAGGGCCTCAGATAGGTGCAAGCTGTTCTATGATATATTGAGGAAAAGTCAGAAATTCGAATGAACCAAAGAACATGAAAAGGCATTCGCAGAACTCAAAAGCTATCTAAGCACGCCACCGTTACTCGCGAAGCCGGAGCAACGGGAGCCGCTATTCCTGTACCTGTCGGTCACGGAAGCAGCTGTGAGTGCGGTCTTGGTCAAAGAACATGAAGGAATGCAGCATCCTGTGTATTACATTAACAAGTCTCTGCTTCCCGCAGAGACCAGGTACACTTCCTTTGAAAAACTAGCATTGGCTTTGGTTACTGCTTCCTATAAACTGCGGCCGTATTTTGAAACTCACACCATCCGCGTGATAACCAACTACCCGCTAAAAACTATTATGAGGAAACCTGAACTTTCGGGTAGGATGACTAAATGGTCAGTACATCTTAGTGGGTATGACTTACAATTCGAACCTAGAACAGCAATAAAATCCCAGGCCCTGGCAGATTTCGTCTCTGACTTCTGCCCTGCTACCCGTGGGGAGGCAGAAGAGGGAATGCTGACAATAATGGGGAGTCAGGATAGCGAGATATGGACCATATACATTGACGGAGCCTCAAATGCAAGGGGGGCTGGTGTGGGTTTGGTCCTTCGGTAACCTAAAGGTGATATGATAGTACAAGCTATTAGGTGTGAGTTCAAGGCAACCAACAACGAGGCCGAGTATGAAGCCCTTATACTCGGGATGCAGATGGCGTCAGGGCTTAAGGTAAGGAACCTGAGGGTTTACAGTGACTCCTTACTTGTGGTAAATCATGTAAACAACGAATATGTGGCACATGATTCAAAGATGATAGCCTACTTGAAGATAGCCACAGAGCAAAAGTCAAAGTTTAGAACGTTCAAGATAACTCAGGTACCGCGAGATCAGAACGTGGAAGAAGACGCCCTGGCAACATTAGGAGCTACCTTCCAGCCCACATAACTATCAAATATACCTATCACCCATGTGTTGACCCCAGCCATCCAGAAGGAGCCAGACCAGAATCCGGTAAAAGTGGCTGTACATGTGCAGTATACGCAGGCAGCCAGGACCCTGGTCTCCACAATAGGGCAGAAGGATCCAGATTGGAGAGTGCCGTACATAAATTGGCTAAGGGATGGGACACTCCCTGAGGATCGAAAGGAAGCACAAAGTTTCCGAATAAAAGCCTCCAGGTATATCTTAATTGATAACATCCTCTTTAGAAAATCGTTGGCAGGACCATGCCTCAGGTGCTTGAATAAAGAGGAAGCAGAGACAGTGCTGCAAGACGTGCACGGCGGAGAATGCGGGAACCACGCTGGAGGACGAAGCCTATCTAACAAAATCTTGAGACATGGGTATTTCTGGCCCACCATGCGCGCAGATGCCGTGAAACATGCCAAACGATGTGAGTCATGTCAAAAAGCGGCTCCAGCAATCCACCAGCCAGCAGAACCAATGCATCCGATTCTCTCTCCATGGCCATTCATGATGTGGGGCATGGACATAGTAGGTAAGCTGCCCAGGGCTCCAGGAAACAGAGTGTATATGCTAGTTATGACTGATTACTTCTAAAAGTGGATTGAAGCAGAGGCAATCACAGAGGTAAAAGAACGGCATGTGATATCTTTTATCAAACGCAACATCATAAGCAGATTTGGGATACCATCCGAAATCATATGCGACAATGGATCCCAGTTCATATCGGATAACACTGAGGGCTTCTGTGCACGATGGAACATAACACTGAGAAAGTCAGCCCCCAAATATCCGCAAACCAACGGCCAAGCTGAGTCCAGCAACAAAATCATTGTGGAGAACCTCAGAAAACGGCTGGAAGAGTTGGGGGGAAAATGGGCAGATGAACTACCATTAGTACTGGTCGGACAGTAACGACACCGAAAATGGCAACGGCCAAACTCCATTTAGCCTCGTATACGGAGCGAGAGGCGGTGATACCCTCGAAGTCCCTGGTGCCCACACACAGTACTATTTGTCGATACAGAGCGTAACAAGGTAGAAATGGCTAGGAGCCTAGATACAGTCGATGAGTTGCGAGAAAGCGCCTACATACGTATTGCGTCGTACAAAGAATCTGTAGCAAGGACATATAACAAAAATGTCAAGGTCAGGACCCTTGAAGTGGGGGACCTCGTACTCAGAAGGGTATTCGGGAATACCAAAAACCACAAAGCAGGCAAGTTTGCCTACAAATGGGAAGGGCCATATCAGGTCGAAAGCATTGTCAAGAATGGGGCATACAGGTTAATGACCATGCACGGTCAAATCCTGGATAAACCCTGGAAAATTCGTCACTTGAAACGGTACTTTGTCTGACAAAGTGCCAAAACTTTAGTATATGCCTTAGGTATTGGTGTGTTTCAAAAAACTTTTTAATTTTGTTTTCCCTAGTTTTTCTTTTTTTCAAATAGAGTCGTTTTTAAACCAAGTAGTCCAGGCTGTGGCTTCCTGGATCCAGGTGTGGCCCTGGAACACCATGAGATAGCACCGGGTAATTTGCACTACTTTGGACTTTATAATGCTTCTACGAAGAAAGGCTTTGGTACTAATGTTGGTTACTTGTTAGATGAGGAACACTTTGAGGGTCCAGCCCCTGCCATGTGAGGCTGCGAAGACGTTTATCTTAAGTCAAGCCACATGGGGAGCATACGCCGAGGTAGCGCGCAGGGTACGGCATACTAAGACCACCCATACCTTAACGTTAATCTCAGTAATTCCATAGCTATGTCGTAGAGCAAAAGGTGCACGCACGGAATTTCAAACGTCTGGAACCACAAGGAACGCAACATTCCTTGTTAGTCAGAAACAATCAATGAAGGTATGCTCTAGTCAGCTAATCCTAGTGATAAGATATTTTACGTCATGGGTAAAATATGTTATCAAAAACCTGTCACCAGGAACAAGGGCCGTGCACCTGGAACCAGGTCAACTTCCTGGATATACTTATGTGGAATCACAACCCCAGAAATCAATGGCAAAAAACGCAAGTATAACAAAAGGAGGGCCTAAAACCTTGGCCCAAAACTACTTTAAGTTAAGGCACCTGCTACCTGTAGCAGGCACCGTCAGAGTTTAAAGCCTGCATACCAGCAGGCACAGAACGAGCCAAAATAAAAGAAAAGCGAAAAAGAGTTTTTTACAAACTTGCGCCACACAGGGCCAAGTCCCCAGATAACTTCAAATTTAAGAGAGGTCAATCCTCTCGATAACTGCATCCTGACCAGTGATCTGCTCCCCGTGCTCCATCTGCTTCTCTCACATGTACCGAACGGCGTCGGGGAGTCGCAAAGAACACCTTCACGATCCGCTCCGCTAGATCTCCTCTGATCCCAGAGATAACCCCAGAGATATCCATGGCGGTGAAATCAGGCTCCGGATTAGCAGCCTCAGCTTCAGAAGGGAACAGGGCGCTCAGATCCATACCATTGGGAAATGCACGGGCAAACTCGGCCAGCTCCTCCTCCATGTTCCAGGATGTGTGCCTCCCCTCAGTATAAGAACGGTTGCAATCAATCCGCCCCTCAAAAGCAGTGTAGGCTCCCACATTTTTGGCTAGCTCAGCCATCTCTTCAGCACGGGCCTCTGCCTTTGTCAGCCCGGAGGTCAGAACGCAGTTAGCCTCCTGGGTCCTCGCCAGCTGGTCTTTAGCTTCCTTCTTCTCCTTTAATGCCGCGTGGAGCTGCTCCCTTTGTTTGGCACAGGTAGCTGTGAGCTCCTTATTCTTCCCCACAGAAGCCAAGCACTCAACTTTGGCCCTCTGCAGCATCTTACGAAGGTAGAGGGATGATTGAAGAGCCTGCGATAAAGAAAACCATCAGTTAGGGAAGCACAGGGGCAGAGAAGGTAAGGGGCCAGTAAAGGAAGACTTACAAGGAAGCAATGTTCAGCAGCCAGGTCAGTCATCTCCTGGGGGACAGTCGAGTCAAACGCCCTGGAGCAAGCCGAAGTCAAGAACCTCTCCAGTGCAGGCCAGTAGCTGGCATGATCAGCATCCCCAAAGTTGGCAGGGAGGCGCAGCAGCAGCTCATCAGCATGGACAGGGGACCCAGGGGCACGTGATATGGGAGTCACTTTGATAGGTTCTGGGGCAGGCCTTGAGGTGGATCTCCTTCTTGAGGAAGCAGGAGAGGTAAAGGAGTCAGCAGTTCTTTTCCTGGCGTGGCGCATCAGGATCTCAGAGGCAGATGGTCTAGTACTTCCTACGAAGGCACCAGGACGCAAGAAATCAGAATAAAGAACCAATGGGTAAGGAAGCTTCTAGAGATTAAAAGAGGATGTTTACCAGAAGACATGGTTTCTTCAGTAGCAGAATCGTCTAAACCAGAGAGCAGAAGGGGAAACAGTCTACGGTCTTCAGGGATGGAGAAAAGCTTGGCAACAGAGATTGCTTCGTCGTCATATCTCTCAGGGTTCTTGAGTTCTGCATCAAATTAAAGAGTAAGAACAGTGAGCGACAAGGGCAATCAAAAATGGACATGCAAATACACTTACTCTTGGCAAAAACCCAATGCTCGAACAAGTAATCGGCATGGATGGGAAGAGATTCAAGCTTGACATAGAAGAAATCCTCGTACCACCCATCGTCCTTCCCTTTAGCCGCCGACTGGAGGAAGTTCTCAGTCTTCTTCAAGGCCCTGAAGGTGTATTGGCCATTCCCCAGCGACCGACATTCAAACCTATGGGCCAGATCTGACAATCCAATCTCGGCGCCCATACTGTTGTTCAAAGCAACAGTAGACAAGAGGATCCTCCATGCATGAGGGGCAATTTGGGCCATGGGGAGTGAGTTCAGGGGGATGAACTCTTGGATCATCGGGGGAAAGGGAAATTTAAGACCAAGGACGAAAGGGTAGGTGTACAAGCAGATCCACCCCGCACGAAAGGCGTCTGCTTTCTGACCGGGTTTGGGGATGAGGATCACCACATCGTCACCTAGGCCAAGCAAAGCTTTGATCCTAGGGATGTCCTCTTGGGTTAGGTGAGAATCACCGGAGTGTGGTCTTTTGAGGACTCCCTGCGAAGGGAAGTCGTCGTCCTCTATAAGGTCAATGGCGGCGGACGAAGATGACGTGTGACGGGTTTTGGCCATGACGAGTGAGGAGAGAGAAGCAAAAGTACCTGAAAAGACGGGAGGAGGCGACGCTGACAGTGAAAGGACGTTGAAGAAGGGTTTGGGGAGACGAAAATTTGAAGGTTTTGAGGAAGTGAAATGATGATGAAAGAGAAAGAAGGGGCGTGTGAGATTAAATAGGAAGGGGTAGTTGGGGTTTTGACAAATGTGAATTGAAGTGGAGTATGTGAGAAGTCACTCAACGATACACTGCAATTTCCCGCTCAAATAATTAGGGTTGTGCATTCGTGGAAAATTGGGGGCAAACTGTTAGGCCCAAAATCTGGATATGGGCTGATCTGGCGCAGCAGGTCTGGAAGCAGTGTGGGACGCAGGACGTCAGTGAGCCAGGGTGACTGCATTAGCGTGCAGCGCAGAACGTGGGCTTTGATCCACATAGAGGAAGCATATGAGAGTTCAATCACTTGCCATATCCAAGGAAGGAAAGTCCTATTCTGCGCCAAATTAGGAATAACTCGGTGGGAAAGCAATAAACCCTAGCTAGCCAAGCTCCCATATATAAAGAGCCTCAAACGCAAAGAAAAAGGATCATGAGAAAATACGAGAACTACACCCTAGCATTCGTAACATAGCACACGAACTGTACTTCCTCCCGAATTATAGTGAAAATCTTGGTGGGATTCCGTCTCCCCCCGCGGTTGTTTCCCAAATTGGGTTTTCCGCGTCACCAAAATTGCTTGTGTTCTTTACTTACATCGCACATTCAGATTAGCATACAACAAACGATCAAATCGCAATTCTGACCTAACGTTAAGACTACTTTAACCCTAAATTGGTAGAAATTTACCAAAACACTCAGGGAGATGGGAGATGGAGTCAGGTGGCCCAACCCACCAGTAGGAGAGCAAGCATGGAGAAAGGATAGCAAGAAGAAGATGGAGTTCCATCGTGATATTGGGCACAACACTGAGGATTGCTACACATTACGAAGAGAGAGCAAGCGCCTGTACGAACAAGGAAAGCTGAGCCACCTATTACCACGTGGGGGCAAGCAGCAAGATAAGGTAGGCTCCGCCAAGCCTGCAGACCCACCCACATGCACCAAAATCATAAACGTGATAACAGGCGGCTCAGACTTAAGCGGGCTGACATACTCAGCAGCTAAGAGACGTGCCACCGAGACCAAAGGAGACAGCCCAGCCAATTCTTGCAGAATTTCTCACAGCGACCTTCCAGCGGTCAGCTTTGATGAAGGTGATACATACGACGAATGAGAACATCATGACGCACTTATTATCACCTTTTCAATGGCCAATTGCACAGTTAGGAAGGTCTTGGTAGATACAGGAAGCTCGGTCAACCTAATCATGCTGAAAACCATAGAAAACATGGGATTCAGCGAGAAGAATTTGCAGAAGAAGACTATTCCGCTAGTAGGCTTCAGTGGGGAAACAACCAGCTCATTGGGCGAGATAATCATCCCAACCTATGTGGGAGGAGTCAACAAGCAAGTCAGGTACCTGGTTATAGACGGCCCCTCCACCTACAATGTCATCTTGGGAAGACCATGGCTGCACCAGATGAAAGCAGTCACCTCAACATATCACCAGTGCATAAAGTTCCCAACACCATGAGGAGTAGAAACAATAAGAGGAGATCAGGAGGAAGCTAGAGGCTGCTATAAGAAGGCACTTAAGTGCACCGCCAGCCCTCCCGCATAGCAATTACAGAAGCAGCCTGTCCAGGACGAATATATCGAACCCCCAGCAGAAGATCTGGATCAAATCAACCTGGACAAGCTGCACCCAGAAAGAACTGTGCTCATTGGAGCAGGATGCACAGGGAGCTTGAGACAACAACTAATCAAGTTCTTACAGGATAACATGGATTGTTTTGCATGGTCACACGATGACATGATAGGAATAGATCCGTCCATCATAACGCATAAGCTTAGTGTGGACCCAAAATGTAAACCCATCCAGCAGAGAAGAAGAAAGTTTGCAGCGGAAAGAAACAAAGTGATCAACCAAGAGGTAGATAGTCTATTGGCAGCAAAGAAAATAAGAGAAGTAAGATATCCAGAATGGCTGTCTAACGTAGTGGTGGTGCCTAAGAAGAATGGGAAGTGGAGAGTATGTGTGGACTTCACCGACCTCAACAAGGCATGCCCTAAAGATCCCTTCCCGCTGCCTCATATTGACGCAATGGTAGATGCGACAGCTGGACATGAAATGTTAACATTCCTGGACGCATGGAGTGGATACAATCAGATTAAGATGGATCCTGCAGATCAAGAGAAGACGACATTCATGTCCGAAAGAGGAATATATTGCTACAATGTCATGCCATTCGGTCTAAAGAACGCAGGCTTCACATATCAAAGGCTGGTTAACCGAATGTTCAAAGAGCAGATAGGAAGAACTATGGAGGTGTATATTGATGACATGGTGGTGAAGTCAGAAAAATCCAAAGATCACATGCGGCATCTAGCAGAAACATTCAGCACCCTCAGGGAATACAAAATGAAGCTAAACCCATCTAAATGCACCTTCGGAGTATCTTCTGGAAAATTCTTAGGCTAAATTGTAACTCAAAGAGGGATAGAGGCTAGCATCGAGCAGATCAAAGCTGTCTTATAACTAGAGTCACCTGAGAAGCCTAAAGATGTTCAAAGACTAGCTGGAAAGGTAGCAGCCCTGAACAGGTTCATTTCAAGATCTTCAGATAAATGCAGGCTGTTTTACGACATACTAAGGAAAAGCCAGAAGTTTGAATGGACCTCGGATCACGAGCAAGCCTTCATTGAGTTGAAACACTAACTCAGCAGCCCTCCGCTGCTGTCGAAGCCGAAGCCAGGAGAACCACTATTCCTATACCTGGCCGTCACAGAGGTGGCAGTGAGTGTTGTTCTGGTTAGAGAGCAGGAAAAGGAGCAGAAGCCAGTATACTACGTAAGCAAGTCTCTGCTGCCGACAGAGACCAGGTACACATCTCTTGAAAAGTTAGTACTAGCACTAGTAGTGGCATCTCGCAAACTGCGCCCCTATTTTGAGTCCCACATCATACATGTCGTGACCAACTACCCGCTGAAATCTATCATGAGGAAGCCTGAGCTATCAGGCAGAATGTCAAAATGGTCTGCACACCTCAGTGGGTACGATATCTAGTATGACCCCAGAACAGCAATAAAATCGCAAGCACTGGCCGACTTCATGTCAGACTTCAGCCCAGCCATCCAGAATCTGGCAGATGAGGAACGCCTCACCTTGGTGGGGAGCAAGGAGACAGAGGTCTGGCAGATGTATATTGACGGAGCCTCCAACCAAAGGGGGGCAGGTGTGGGATTAATCTTGCGATCACCACAGGGAGACCTGATAGCACAAGCAGTAAGATGTGAATTCAAGGCAACCAACAATGAAACAGAGTACGAGGCCTTGATATTGGGAATGAAGCTAGCTCTGGAGTTAGGGGTCAGGCATCTGCTCATATCTAGTGACTCCCTACTAATAGTCAACCACGTGAATGATGAGTTTATAGCCAGAGATTCGAAGATGATTGCATACCTAAAAGTAGCAAAGGAGTTAAAACAGAAATTTGAAACTTGCAAGCTTAAGCAGATCCCAGAGATCAGAACGTAGAAGCAGACGCCTTAGCAACTCTGGGGGCAACATTCCAGCTAACAGAACTATCCAGCATTCCAATAGCACATATGCTAGAACCTTCCATCTAGAAGGCAGATGAAGTAGATAAGGGGAAACTGGAGGATTCACAGAACGGGGAAGGAGTCCAGGCAGTTACAGAGGAAGGTGGGAACTCTTAGCCAACCAGGCAGCCGCCTGACCAAACAGCTGAACAAGTAGGCGACAGGGACTGGCGCACACCTTACCTAGACTGGCTGCGTCATAACAAGCTACCAGATGACAAGAAAGAAGTGAGAGCTTTCAGAGTGAAGACCTCTAGATTCATACTTATTAATGATATACTATTAAGAAAATCACTGGCAGGACCCTACTTACGATGCCTGGAAAAGGAAGAAGCGCAGACTGTGTTGCATGCTCTCCACAGTGGCGAGTGTGGAAACCATGCAGGGGGCAGGAGTCTGGCAAATAAAGCCCTCAGGTTGGGATACTACTGGCCTACAATGAAGGCAGATGCAGCAGACTACGCACGCAAATGTGAACGTCTGCCAGCGCTCAGCACCAATGATCCATCAGCCAGCAGAACCCTTGCACCCTATCATTTTTCCCTGGCCATTCATGGCATGGGGCATGGACTTAGTAGGACCTCTGCCACGAGCCACAGGAAACAGAACCTGGATGCTGGCAATGACAGATTACTTCTCCAATTGGATAGAGGCAGAAGCATTTATAGAAGTAAAAGACAAACAAGTCATTTCGTTTATAAAACGAAACATCATTTGCAGGTTTGGTATCCCATCAGAAATCATATGTGACAATGGCTCACAATTCATCTCCAACGATGTCGAGGGATACTGTGCCAGGTTGAACATCACCCTAAAAAAGTCAGCACCCAGGACCCCGAAGTCCAACGGGCAAGCTGAGTCCAGCAACAAAATCATCATGGACAATCTGAGAAGGAGGTTACAGGAGTTAGGAGGAAAGTGGGCAGATGAATTGCCACTAGTGTTATGGTCGGACAGAACGACACCAAAGATAGCAACAGGTCAAACACCCTTCAGCCTGGTGTTTGGCGCGGAAGCAGTAATTCCATCAGAAGTTCTAGTTCCCACTCACAGGTATGAAAATATGACAGGGGAACTGAACAGTGCAGAGATGATCAGAAGCCTGGACACAATTGACGAACTGCGAGCAAGCGCAAAAATCCGTCTGGCTGCCTACAAACAATCAGTGGCCAGGAGTTACAACAAGAATGTGAAAGTCAAGCTCCTGGAGGTAGGATACCTGGTTCTCCGAGAGGTGTTTCAAAACACCAAGAATCGAAAAGCAGGCAAATTCGCCTACAAATGGGAAGGACCATACCAGGTAGAAGGAGTTGTTGGTCATGGTGCATACACACTTATGACTATGGACGGTCAAATCATACAACGCCCATGGAACATACTTCACCTGAAGAGATATTACTTTTAATAATAAGTAGACTCTAGCCTTCAGAATGATGTACTATGAAAAGCCAAATTATTTTTTAAAGTTAAAATAAAAATCCGGTAGTAGGCATACTGCCAATTTCACTTTTATTTCTGGTGTCTCTAAGTTATTTTTAAGACTTTAAACTACTATTAGATGGTGTGGTCTGGCAGCGTCCTGGGACCACAATTGCTCTGGTACCCCATGAGATGGCGACAGGTACTTCACATCATTTTAATAGATTTTCCTATTTTCAGGCTTCTCTAAGTACATCACTTTGAATCATAGTGTCTATTGTACGTTGAAAGGATATCTAGCAGGACAGTCAACTGCCAACGCGGGGTGACAAGGCACATGGCACTCCAACATGCCTAACCTACTTTCTCCACAAGAAGCACCCTCACCAGGCGGACTGTGGATCATACGAAAGGGAGCCTGGTTGACAGCTAAACACGCTTATCCAGCTACCCCTGATACCACCCCCTGGACGTAGCTCGCACTAATCACAATTAATCAGGGCCCCAGCATGCATGCACGAACATGGAACGTAGGGATATCTGCGCTACCAGAATCCTGCAGCGTCCCATCGGTCCTAGAATGACGATAAACTTGCCTAAATTACGCCCCTGTTGGCTTTAAACGTGATGAAAACACCTTGCGTCATGAACAAGGTTAAGTAGTCCAAAACTGCGGCATACGCCTAAATCAGCCACCAAGCTGACACGGCAGCTAGCTTAGTCTGAATCAGCCTCTTCAGGCTGACCAGGCTGGTCTAAATCAGCCTCTTAGGTTGACACGGCCACTCCTCCTTACTGATACCCGTCGTGAGGTGTCAAAAATAAGATTTATAATTTCCAACTACAACTATAGCTAGCGGCAGTCGGGTCGAACCACAGAGAGGCAGATGTAAATTATAGTTGTCTAAATTCAGTCTAAGGTAACAAGTATGGGGGTTGAGTTGATTTGGTCTAAAGCTAGAGTAAAAACAATAAACTAAAAAAGACGGATTAAACAGATAAAGAAAGGGTACTAGGATGATCGGTTCATTAAAGCTTCGGCGGCAGTATACTAAACAGGTCTAAATCGAACACAAGTGAGACGGGAAACAAGAGGTCCTCTCGGTCAACTCTTAACAGATAGCATCTTTCGATCTCGCTATAGGTCCCTAATATCACTAATACTGACTCTCGTCCTGAAAAGGGACTAACGGTCTAAACTATACCTATCTTTCGACCTCGGCACAGTTTAGTCATTTTAATTGGTGGTCAAATAACTTTCCCTATCTTCCGATCTAATGGGTCAGTCATAAATTAAGCATCTAACTGGTCGCATGCATTCGATTCGTCAAATACAACATTAAAATCAATTAAAACGAAGGGTGACCTCACGAGGTCAGTCGATCGACCAAGAATGTCAGTCGATCGACTGACACGCGAATTCAGTCCGTGTTCAATACTTTGCCACCTACTCTAAAATTCGCCTACATCCTAGCACAAACTATTTAGCTACTCATGCTAGAAGTGATAACAACAATAATACTAGGGCAATAAAGCGTTGAATTCATAATTAAAGCGATAAAACAAACGATTAACATGCAATAATAAGATGGTTTCGGGAATCTAACAATCAATTCTATACTAATAAGAATAAAGAAGAACTAAAATTAGGGCAGTAGAATACCGAGATTGCAGAGGAATGATTAGGAATAAGAACTGAAAATCCAATGCTCAACAATAATCCAAACCCTAAATTATGCAAAATAGTAATCCCAAAGTTACTGTGTAAAACTTGATTAAAAACTGAATAAAAACTCGATGCTAAACTGAATGTTTCTAGGTTACGTTATATAGAAAGTTTACGTAACAATTATTCCAAAACCTAAACTTAATGGGCTTCAAGTTCCTCGGTCTTTTAATTCTCGTCTGGAATAGCAGTGTGGTCGATCGACTGATAGGACTGGTCGATCGACCGATCTTCAGCAAACAGTAGCTTCTGGAGCCCGATGGTTGGTCGATCGACTAAGGGAGGTGGTCGATCGACTGGTTGAGCTGCTACTTGACTCTTATAAACTCGTGGACTTGTCTTTTGGGCCTTGAATTGCGCACCAAGCTCGTTCCTCGGGTGAATACTTCACGTCATATGCAATGCAGGATACTCGGGGACGGATTTAGCTCGATTTCTGCTGGATTCTTCACATTTCTGCAATAATGTACAAAAATACGGAAGTAGACGGAAATAGGGAGAAATGTAGCATAAACTACATGAATGAGCTCTGAAATGCGTGTAAAATGGGATGTAAAGCATCATATAAAAGACACGCATCAAACTTCCCCAAACCAAACCCTTGCTTGTCCCCAAGCAAGAACTAGACTCGATCTAATGACCTAATGGAACGAGTTCAATCTCAGAGCGAAATGCAACATGTAAAGCCCAAACCATTTTAATGCATTAACCAACAATCAATTAGCAAATGAATCATACAAACGAGTTATGGAGGTGTTAAAAACATGCTGAACCGTCAACTATAAAGACTTATCAAATCGGACTCTCACGGGTCGCTCATATCACTCATAAGCACGGGTGAACATATAAGAGGATAGAAAGAATTCATTTTGTAAAGACTCTCACCTAACTACGACCTATAAGAACATGCCAGCAATAAAATATGAAAGTAATCTCTACAACCGTACATACGCATTCCAACCAACAAAATGACCATGACACATGCCGAGGTATATATGTGGATATGTGAGGTATGGGTAAGAAGAGGCAAAATATTTATGGTAAAGTGGAGGTACAGGTGATCAAGCTAGTACCAAAACGGAACCAAACGGCAACTTCCAACTTCTTGCTCATAATCAAACGAAACGGAGTTATAGCAAGCACAAAACTCACAAATCTCCAAACTAATAAGTCAATAAACTCCCCATGAAGTAAGAATAAAACATGGGAGCAAAAATCGCCAAAAGATAGAGATTGAATTATGCGAATTGATTTCCTTCTTTTCGCGGACCTTGATCGATCGACCTATAAGGGGCGATCGATCGATCGCTTAAACAAATCTGAGAACTCCTTTCTTTCTTTTCTTTTTCGAATCATTTTTTCCATTTTTTTTTCTTTTCTTTCTTTCCTTCTTTTCATTTTCCCAACAACATCTCAAAAGAGAATATACCACCAAAAACGAGTAACAATCCCAACAACTAAACTACTAGCTTGACAAAGGCGGGCTAAATGTAGGATGTAGTTAACGGGACAAAAAGGCTATTTTTGGCAGTGTGGGGCTTATGGGCATAATGAATAAGGGGGAAACCTCTACCACATGTGTCAACTAACCACAGACCGAATGCATACATGTATTAAGCAGATCAAGTTCATATTTATGCAAATTAGGAAACATGTCTCATAAGGAGTACTACTCACATTCCTAGATAAACCGGTCATGAATGTCACCAGTTATAGGCTCTAATCCTTAGAAAAATGATGTAGCTTGCCAATTTCCAAAATCAAGTCTCAAACTCAGCAAGACATTTAACGAAAACTCGTAGATATGCAATTATGATTCTACTAATAACATGTTAATCAAGCAAGGCTCAGGCAAAATAGGTGCAAATGCAAAATCATCATTGAAATACTACCGTTCCGACTCGACCTATATGCTAAAATAAACGTGCATTTTATGGAAATTTTTGAAATTTTATCAAAAATTTTTTTTTTTGGATTTTTTTTATGAGAGAAATAAACAACAATGCAAAACAAAATTAAACGTGAATGCAAGCAAATGATATGCGACGCAAAACCCTTCCCCAAACCAAATCGCACAATCTCCCCATTGTGCAAAAATCATGTAATGAAGAAAAGAGAAATAGGAATTTGCGTAAAATGAAATAAATAAGACATGAAGTAAAGACTCGGAAACTTACAAAACTTTAAGCGCAGCAAAGGAAACCTCCCCATACCAGCGTGAGCTAGGAGGTTTCAGTAGCTAGCAGTGCTACCAATAAGTACCTGAAAGACAAATCAAAACCACGCATAAAACCGAGAAAACAATTTTTGAAGCGGTAAAATTGTGCACAAATGATAAAAGCAGAAGAAATAAATAATTTGACGGAAAATAAAGTGGAGTAGAAAACTCCCTTGAGTCCGCAAATCGACCAAACACAGCAGGGGAGAGGTCGTGAATAGGTATAGCAGCGTCGTTGGTCGATCGACCAAAAGGGGCAGTCGATCGACCAGATGAACAGGGACAAAAGCTCCTGGAAAGTGCAACTCAGTCGATCGACCAAGATGGCCAGTCGATCGACTGAGAATACTGCTGTACTCCTTATTTCTTCGTATTTGCTCAGTAACTTGAGCAAATGAGGTCTAAAAACCTGCAAACGCACAATAATACGCGCCCAAAATTGCGCAAAACCCAGAATAAAGTCTAAAGTACTTAAAAATCCTAAGCAAGCGAAATAAAATGCGAAGTTTTCGCGCACACAAAAGCAATAAAAATTGTTTAAAAGCAATAAAATGTTCGGAAAACATGTGACCAACTAGTAGTTGATCAAAAACGGCCACGGTATGGCCCACTTCGTCGGCTTCTGGCTACTAGAGGTAGCCTCAATGGTGCTTATTTGATTAGCTGCACCCTTCTTAGCTTCAACATCCGTATAGCTCAACGGATCAATAGTCTCATCATCTCCCCAGTCAAGGATCTCTTCGGGCTTGTCAGAATCCAAATCAGACTCTCTGGCTTTGACTGGCTCGTCATCAACTATCTCATCAATTCCATAGCTTAGGCAACCAAGACTTCCTCTTTGAATGATCGGCTTCGTGACAGTTGGAGTAACTTGCAGCACTTCCTTCCCCAAACCAGCTCCTGCAACATCTAAAACAACAGGTTCTTCCTCCTTTTTGCTCCCAATCTGGGGCGGAGGGGTTAGCACAGGAGTAGTAATAGAGACAGGCAATTCAGGAAGCACAAAGTACGATTTCTTTTCAGAAACCGTATTGCAAGTTACAGGCCACATGGGGTCCTTCTTTTTTGCAGGTTGGGCAAAAACAATGGAATGCTTTCCCACTTTGAAAGTTAAGGTTCCTAGACCGACATCTATGACTGCACTAGCAGTGTGCAGAAATGGCCTACCCAAAATAATGGGAATATGGGCATCCTCAGGCATGTCAAGTACAACGAAGTCAATGGGGAAGAAAAACTTCCCTATTTGGACTGGAATGTCCTCTAAGACCCCTATTGGCTGGACCGCAGATCGATCGGCCATCTGTACTGTCATATCGGTAATAGCAAACCTGGTCAACTTAAGCTTCCTAGCTAGACTCAAGGGCATGACGCTTATACTAGCTCCTAGGTCACATAATGCCTTCTCAATAGAGAAGGTACCTATATTGCAGGGAACAGAAAAGCTACCCGGGTCCTCTAACTTATGGGGTGCAGTGTGAGATAGATAAGAGCATGACTCTTTGGTTAGTGCAACAGTATGCACTGTTTCAAGTGACTTTTTCTTCGACAATAATTGTTTCATGAATTTAGTGTATGCAGGCACTTGGTTGACCAACTCGAGAAAAGGAACTTGTACATTCAGACTACGAATAACTTTTTCAAATTTACTGAAAGATACTTGTTCCTTCGTCGGCACGAGTCTCTCTGGATATGGGGCTGTAAGAAGTACCTTGGCCCTCTCCTCTAAATCGCGTGTGCCGGTATCCGTGGACTTAGGTTGAAAGTCCATCACCTTCTCCTTACTGAAGCTTGAACCCTCCTCGGACCGTCGCAGATGTGAGCCATTGACCGTCATCGGATCGAACTTCGGAGCCGGGACTGACCCATCAGCACTCGGGTCTTGTCCCAATGTCTTCGGGACTGTCGAACCCCGAAACAATTAGTCTCTCAAATTGTCGGGCATCGGAGGGCGAACAATCTCACTATCAGCAGTAACCTTGGTCGATCGACCACTGTCCTCAGTCGATCGACCGTTGTGCACAGTTCCAGAAGCTGCTGTAACCCGTAAGTCAGTCGATCGACCGGGTGTATCAGTCGATCGACTGATATATCTGGTACACGCCTGTTTCTTTGATTTATTCGTTGAAGCTTTCTTTTGACTTGTTTCCCGCTCATCTTTTTCAACAGCGTCCTCGACCATGGCAGGACCTGTGGACAAGGCCCTCGGGAACTGCGTCCGCGGGATCCACACTAGGCATAATTGACTCGAGGTTCTTTCGAATCGAATTAAGACATATTAGAGTCGCCACCAAGTTTTTTGGGAACTTGGAACCGTTCAAGTCAACTTTACACCTTTCATCGAAAAGCATAAAGCCAATCGACTACGAGTGATTAAAGATAAAGACTTGTACCCTATATCACTCGATTTGAATGACTCTCGTAATCCAATGGTATTTAGACGGATCCAGAAACCATAGATCTTGAGTATGGGGTGAGGCTACGTGTTAGGAAGCCCACAAGGACACCTAATCCCGCCCGTCGATAACGGCCTCTACTAAGTCAAGTGTCGGAGTTCAAACAAGGTCATAGCTACTACGATATATGATATGCAAACATCGTTTTAACCCTAACATGTGAAGTTTCTATGTCGATTTAGATGCAACTAAACTAACTTTGTCAAAGTTGTAATTTAGCATGCGGGTTGATTAATCTAACAACATTCAAACGAAACAAACAAGGCTTGATGGGGAATGGGGGAGCCGTTGGGATCTACCTATTACAAACCAGGCATTTCATGCCGACACAACAACGAATTAAAGATACAACTCGATCTAAATACAAAGCCATACACACGACGCAATACACGGCCGTTTGGCCTAGAAAACCGTGCACAAGAGGGGTGACTCACGGCCTACATGACACACGGCCTTGGGTCACTCCTCGTGATGTGTGCTTTCGCTCAATCTCATCGAATTAGACATAGGGCCACGCGCCAAAGCATGCATTAGCATAAACCGGGCCATGTTGCTTTAAACAACATGCGGTTTACTACGCTCCTACAAGCATTGGGGAACAACCGTCTAACCAAACAAGACTAAGGTTTTTTGAAGAGGTTTTGACTCAATAAAAGAAAACTAACTCGAAGACTACAACTCGATAAACAAACTATAAATTACAAGCTACAAAACAACAAAGAACAAATGATAAACAAGGAGAGAAAAACGAAATAAGAAAGACAAGAGACACGGCCAACTCACGGCCCAAACCAACGGCCACCCTCACGGCCAAGACAAGGCCAACCTAGTTCCTAAGTTAGGTTCATTGGTTAGATCGAATGATTGCGAAACGGATTAGAAAACGAGTTAGAAAAAAAGTTATAAAACAGGTTGATCGATTGAGAAGAAACGCGCGAGTGTGTTATTCTACACGGCCTAAAGGATCCAATTAGGTCAGATATCATAAGATTAATGCTTACTCGTCGAGTGTTAATAGGAAGGTGCTAATCACGCACTCCTATGCTAGCGAGAAATCAAGTGATAAGAAAGATGTATTCAATTAGGTTATAGAATTGTTAATCGATTTTTAAAGCTATGTCGATGTACCCTAACGTGTCTAATTAGATTATTAAATTGATCTAATGTCATCTAAACGAATTACATGTTAACAATCAGAGGTTAAACTAAAATACAACGGATCCTAGGGTATGTCGAATTGGCCGAAATAACAAAGGGGTCAAAAGCGAAGAGCGAAGTTAGAAATTCGTTTTATTTATGCCCTACCTTGAACACGAGGATATGTAAATGAGACGGGGGTGTACGACCGACTGAAGTAGCGGTTTATTTTCCCATCTCAAGTCAACGCGGGTGTTCATGGTGGTACTTTAACTCATACTCGGACTAAACTAGTTTCATAGTTAATTAAACGATAAACAAAACGATAAACGAAATAAAACGAGACAATAAAAAACAAACATAAAACAAACGAAAAAAAAGGGAAAAGAGGAGGATTTGATGCACCCTCAACCTACATGTATCGTTGACACCGTCTTGGGTCGTAATCGATGGTAGATTTTATCTCGAGAGGCCGTCGTTGACGAAGAAATAAAGCAACACGCGTTTTTTGACAAATCTGGACAGCAACTTTCAAACGATGATTTCTCCCTCGTTTCACGACGAAAATTCGATTTAAAAGATGTTTTGAAAACTAGAAAGAGAGGAGAACAGGGATCTTAAAGCAACCCCTGCTCGTTTTGGGTTATTGGGCACGAAAAACGAGCACAAACAGAACTGGACAGACAAGAATAAATCACGAAAAAACAGAGTGTATAACACTCTGTTTTTCGAGGGATTTCGTGTACTCTCAAGGGCAATTTGGCTCGTAAATCTTTGTCTAATGTGTAGATGGATGTTATGTGGTTAATTAGGAACAAGAAAATCGAATTTTGATGGAGGTTTGATAGAGGAACGAGTTGCTTTTCGAGGAGGACACACAAACAGTTCAGTTTGTGTGTCGGTTTTGTTTAGGGTTTTGGGGAGGCAATTAGGGTTTGTTTCTGAGGTTTAAAGCTTGTGGGTGATGGTAGGATGTATGGAGAACTTAGACGAATGAATTTATGGTGAAGGGGTGGTATTTATAAGGAGTTAAAGTAGGGTAAAAGAGAGGGAGAGGCAGTCGGGCCTGCTCACGCATAGCTGCTGTCCAGCAGCTTTTGTGAGGGTTTGAGAGGGGTTTTCTTGGTGATTAAGCTAGGGTAATATGGGTAGGATACTAGGGTATGGGTTAGGGTTAATGGGTACGGATTTTGGTGGTATTTGGAGCGGGTTTTGGGCTCGGGATTTGAGCTGCAAAACAGGGGGGCTGCTCGTGTATATGCGGGCTGTTTGGGGGGTGTTTGGGATGGAATTTGGGCCGTGGTTATGGGGGTTCGAACTGGGTTGAATGGGTAGAGGCTTAGGTTGGTTAGTGTACTCGATATTCGTGCCAACTCGTAAAGAAAACGGGCCCAAAAACCGAGCTAAAATCGAGCTCAAAAACATGCTTTTAAAACGAGTTTTCTTCGCTTTTAAAATCGATTTTTCAAATCAACTAACACATTAAAATAAATGATTTTTCAAATCAAATATATTCATAAAATGATTTTTCAAATCAATTATTTATTTTATTTTTAATAAAATAAACTTGGGAAAATAATTCAAAATAAAATAAAATAAATTGAATTCACCTCAAAAAAACCATAATTTAAATATCATTTAAAATAATAAAATGAACTCACTAAAAAAACATTAATTTAAATATCATTTAAAATAATAAAATGAACTCACTAAAAAACATTAATTTAAATATCATTTAAATTAATAAAATACTTCATCGACGACGCCCATTCTACATCGTAAAACGAACCCAAATAATGACAATGACAACTAAAGAATACATGTGTCCTATCATCATCGGGTGTTTGTCGGGTTCTCTATAAATTCCAATATCGACGGATACGGGTATCTCAGAGCCCCACTTTGACCGAGGCTTGGACAAGGCGAAAGTCAAAGTATACCCCAGTCCCTCTCGACACGAGGATTCTTCGGGTCGTTTATAGTCCATTAGACTTGCGTATATAAGCTCGACAGCCATAAGAAGAGACCATACCGAAACTTCGTTGGGGATTGACTCTCGCTTCATCGTTGTGTCAAATTATCGTCGTTGGTCGTCGACCCATAAAATTGCATATATGGTGGATTGAGCCCTATCCTTAAGCGCCTACGTATCCGTTTTCGACGGAATCAAACCCAGCGTCGTAGTTCGGCAACTCGCCGACACTTGCCCAAAGTTTATCATCTCTTTGGCGTTTGTCCAAAATTCATCGTCACGACATTTGCCCAAAATTTATCATCTGTTGGCACTTGTCCGAACGGGACGGGACTTTCCAAGGAGGTTGCCGCCGCTTTCCTCATTTGCTTTCAGCTACGGAATTCTTCCATTTCATACTCTTGTATCGAATTGAATTCTTGGTGGATGTCATCCTTTACATCTTGATAATGGTCTCGGAGCCTACGGCCAGAGCCCCGATTTCAATGGCTCTAAAGTCGAAGACTTTAGAGCCCCCGATTGAAGCATATCCTGTTACATTCGAAACACAAAACGTACTAGCAATAATCATCACATAAGCACATTTGGATCATCGATCCTAAAATTAGATCATTTGAAAGATTGGGTCATCGACCACAAAATTGAATTTGAAAATTTTGAATAATTGGGCCATCGACCCGAAGTTTGAATTTGACATCACTTGGAATGTTGGGTCATCGACCCGAAATTTGAGTTTGAAAGATTGGGTCATCGACCCGAAATTTGAACATGTTGAAAATTTTGAATAATTGGGCTATCGACCCAAATTTTGAATTTGAAATGAATCACTTGGATGTTGGGTCGTCGACCCAAAATTTGATTTTGAACTTTGAGATTTGAACCTTGACTTGGATCATCTATCCATAATGCGCAAAAAGTTTTTGAAATTTTGAAATTTTGAAATATTTGGCATTTTGAAATCGAACCTTGATGGGTGAGCATGAAATACGACTCAGACACTCTGTATGGCCCGTAAACAACGTGGGCGTAGCCCGCTACCGTAAAACAAAAAAAGAAAATAAAACTGTAAGTGTGCACGGGTTTTAATTCAATTATTGACTTGCTGGGGGTAGAAATGTAAATTGGCCATTCTGGCGTCAAAAGATGGCAAATTGGAATCACAAGGCCATCGGACTTGAGACAGAGATATCGTATGGCATGGGCGTGCTCCCGAGGGCACATGGGAATCAAAATAACTTGGCATTGACAAGGTGGATTAAACTCTCGGAGCAACAACGTTGGCTTCGCCCAGACACTAAACACAGACTGATTTTATGATAACACTTAGACATCACACATCACTCTTGTTGGGAACATTCTGCCACTCTTCTCCTCGCCTCCTTTCTTTTCAGCGAGTTTTCATTATTTCTTGCCACCGCCTTCTTTCTTTTCAGCGGGCTTTTACTATTTTTCTTCCACGCCTTCTTTCTTTTCAGCGGGTTTTTCATATTTTCGGTTCCCAACACAAACCCACATCTATGTGACTCAGCATCTTTGCCTAAACCATTAGATAAATCTCATTCTGAGACTCGATACTATTCATCCGAACCTATATCCTCATCCTAGCCTACATCGAGTGCTAAGACCGAATCAAACAAAGGTGGCTTCATTTGGACTTGGTTAAGACCCGTAGGAAACCGACAAGATGACAACTTGGTTGATGAGTGGATTGAATCCCTTATTCTGAAGGACTGCCTACGTATTCGCGTGGAGCGAAATCAAATCCGACGTAGTTCGATCATGGTGCATAAACATGGCATTTTGATTGTGTGTACACACTCGAAGGTTTCACCTAAGGTATCATGTCGTATCCCATTCTAGCCTGTAAGGTACCGTTAAATCCCGTGTCTAGGGTTGGTACAAAAGGTTGTGTTTCTTTGGGATGTGGAGCTTGGTAAAAACAAGTTCGAATGGTTAACCATCATTCTGAAGGCTTGTTTTGTGGTGTTAAGGCCAAGGGCTATGGCTTATAACGTGGTTGGAAATGGTGTCTCAGGCTTGATGAAACCCGAGTACAACTGGGTTGGAAAATGATGTGGGTTCAAATTTCCATGTCTGGACCCTAAAGGCTGGGTGTAACGACACAAGCGGAATAATTCTCAAAATTCCCGACTATCCCTTTGTAACTGTCTCAGGAAGGACTTAGGGGTAAAGAGGTTACTACTTAAGCTTTTGGGCTTCGCCCATTGAACTTCAACTATGGGTAGTTGACTTGAATTCTGGCTTCCGTAATTTCAACATCTTTTTTCCTTTTTTCTTTTTCTTTCATCTTTTTTTTCATTTTTCCAATTTTCATTTTTTCTTGTGCTTTTTTTTTTTCGTCCTTTTTTTCCTCATCTTTTCATTCTTTTTCATCTTTTTTTTTTTCTTCTCTTCTTTCATCACTTTTCTTTTTCTTCTTTCTTTTTTTCGTCTCTTTTTTCTTTTTCTTCCTGAAAATGATCTTCCACCCATACTGCTTGTTACCATTGAATTCACACTGAAAACTGGGCTTTGCCAACTAAATTGGGTTAGAACTAACAATTCCTTGTTAAAATGGGTTGGTCTCTTCTCTCTTCGAGATGGGATGATTTTATGGGGAAAAGGCTTGCCTTCCGTCATCGATAGGGGAAACAAGGAGCTAGTTTGGGTTCGTCATAGAATCATCTAAAAGCTTGTCAAAAGCACTGGTTCTGATGGAGGTTTACTACCGCCAGACATGGAATAGGTAAAGGAAACAGAAACGGGATCCTAAAGTATCCTTACATTTTGAAACGGGACATACTTCCACCCCAGGGATGCCTTTGAGTGTGTTGTGCGTTTTATCATGTTTCGGAATGATTGAGGATTGGAAACAAGACATATTTGGAAACGAAACTGCAACTTTTTTATTGGAATGAGAAATGCTTAACAGACTCGAAAAAATGACTCCTAGGACACACCCTTTGGTCATCGTAGAAAAAACGACTCAAATTCAAGAAAAGAAAGTCTTAGACTCGACTCGACTATGATAAGAAAACATATCCCGACTCATAATTTTCATATCTGGTCTTGAGCTTTCTCTTGTTCAGCTGTCAGCTTAGATGCTAGGCTCTGGTTCTTGATCCCTATGATGGTCTGCCTTTATCCCGAGGTAGTCCTCTGAGGATCTACGCTAGTGATGGAGATTGGTGAATCGAATTGTCTTTTATTAACTTCGTTAATGAGAGGAGTACATTCTAGAGCAAGACTCCCGACTTGAATTTCATTCTTCGGGTTTGGCAAGAATTCAAAGCAATCCACAAATATCTTCCCGATAAACACCCCTTTTAAGTGACATGGGCGGATAAGATGGGAATAATCGACGTTGTCTTCGACAGAAACAAAGTTGGCGTGATCGCCAAATGGATTGGTGATGTTGTTGGGCTTTATGGCCGGGATTGGGAGCGTTCCATTCTCAATCATATCTTGAATTTCGTGCTTTAGTCTAAAGCACCTTTCAGTATCGTGTCCCTTCCCTTGATGAAAGGCACAGTAGGCATTCGGTTTGTACCATTTGCCTTGTTGTTCAGCAGGTGGATCCGGAGTTGGACCAATGGGCTTCAACTTTCCTTGGGCCATGAGCCTTTGGAGAGCGTAGGCGTAAGTGCACCCGATATCGGTGAATACCCTCGGAGCTTGGCGCGAAGGCCTTTTGATTTGTCCATCTAAGAGATTGAGTTTCAACAAAGTCGCCGCACGCTGGTGCTTTGCTTTAGATGGACGAAGCCCCTTGGTATCCCTTTGGCTTCTCGGCCGGCAATTCGGACATCGTCCTCTACCTTTATCCCGATCCTTATCAATTCTTTGAAAGAACCAAAATTTTGGTATTTCAGAGCATTACGGTAAACAGGTTGTAAATTCTTCACGAACTTATCTACCATTTCAACTTCATCAGGCTTCTTGGCTAACTTCACGCTTTCAGCGCGCCACCTTGCAAGGAATTCAGTAAATCCTTCTTTGTCTTTCTGTGTCATAACCTCTAATGTTCTTATATTGGTTTGAATCTCGACATTGTCAGCATAGTGCTTACAGAACTCCACCGTGATATCTTGAAAGTGGGAAGTTCTTAAGGTCAGATTGTAGAACCACGCCTTCGGGTGTTCATCCGGGGATTGAGCGAAAATTTCGGAGAGCATGTCGTGCAGTACTCCCTTGGTGCTAAGTACCCTTTATAGGCCTTAACATGGTGGATGGATCTTGGTGCCTTTGAACTTTGGGATGTCGAGTGAGTACCATGTTCGTGGGCAACTTATCCTGAACTGGGGCATAGGCCCTAGCATTCTCATAGTGGATGTTCTTCCCCTGGGAGAGTTTCAGACGGTCTTCGATGAACTTGAACCGTTTCTCCAAATCAGTCAGAGGTGGGGTAGACAGAGGGGAATCTTCACCCAGCTTGGATTCAATCTCATCCATTCTAGTCATCATGAGGTTCACGGCCTCAGTGAGCTTGTTAACAGCATCTTCCATTGCTTGAAGTCGGGTTTTTGGCGGCCTTTCTACAAGAAAATCCCGTACTGAGTCAATATTTAAAGTAAGAGCCCCTGCACACTTAAGGACACGACCCCAACTTGACGCAAACAAAGACTCGACTTGAGACTGACTAACCAAAGGTTCGACTCACGGTTGGATTTAGACCTTGGTTTATTTTAGACTCGGCAAAACGACATGACTCAAACTGTCATAGCACGATTCTAAACTGGACTCGGTGTGACTAATCCCGTGATTGGACTAACATAGCCCATAGGTTCGGGTGAAACGCCCTAAATGGCCTAGCTTGGGCGTTTTTGTGGACTATCCTAGACCAAATGGTCGACCAACATGACTCAAGGCCCAAGAGGTGAGCTTGGGTGACCCAACAAGGTTGTGTTCTAGACTCTTAGAACGAAACACACCCGGCCTAACACGACCATGACCCGGACACGACTCGACGCATTTCATGCTTGGTTGAGGTTCGAGAGGCATTTTGGATTGGTTTTGAAAAAAACGAAAGATTGATTCGAAAATGAGATTTGAAATGGGCAGCATGCCGGCTATAAAAGCTCATTTTCAAAAAATTCTAGTCCTATTTGGGCAGCATTCCGCGTTTTTAAAACCATGCTATTTTGAAAGTAAGTTGTTCAAAAGTTCGGTTTCGAAAAGGACATGGAAAATTTCGAAAAGACTCGGGAAAACAAATTGCACATTGTCATTCTCATGTTATAAGGATGTATGCTCCTAGACATCTCTAAGTCTCGGCAAGTCTTCTACAAGAAGGTCTATGCCCTCCATCCTTTTGCGGTCTTATAGAGCAAGGTGTCTTAAGGTAGAGTACCTAGAAGATCGTCCCCACCATCAAAAACCACGCGAGGTGAAGTGGAAGCGAGCAATGTGCAGCTTCCTAGCATAGTGGGACGTCGCCGCCCACGCATCACGAAGAAACGCCGGGACGGCCGGGCAAGTCCTTAAGGGTTTATGCATGAATAGTAGCACTATGAGTAATGTTTTACTTTCCAACACTTTCTTTTCAAGTTTCACCTCGGAGGAAAAGACCCTAGAAACAAAGTGTAACTAGTCCTCTTTTCCCAAATGAGTCGCCAAATGGACAAGGCCCTCGGGGCACGGCCGCTGGATCCACACTAGGCATAATCGACTCGAGGTTCTTTCGAATCGAATTAAGACATATTAGAGTCGCCACCAAGTTTTTTGGGAATTTGGAACCGTTCAAGTCAACTTTACACCTTTCATCGAAAAGCATAAAGCCAATCGACTACGAGTGATTAAAGATAAAGACTTGTACCCTATATCACTCGATTTGAATGACTCTCGTAATCCAATGGTATTTAGACGGATCCACAAACCATAGATCTTGAGTAAGGGGTGAGGGTACGTGTTAGGAAGCCCACAAGGACACCTAACCCCGCCCGTCGATAACGTCCTCTACTAAGTCAAGTGTCGGAGTTCAAACAAGGTCATAGCTACTACGATATATGATATGCAAACATCGTTTTAACCCTAACATGTGAAGTTTCTATGTCGATTTAGATGCAACTAAACTAACTTTGTCAAAGTTGTAATTTAGCATGCGGGTTGATTAATCTAACAACATTCAAACGAAACAAACAAGGCTTGATGGGGAATGGGGGAGCCGTTGGGATCTACCTATTACAAACCAGGCATTTCATGCCGACACAACAACGAATTAAAGATACAACTCGATCTAAATACAAAGCCATACGCACGACGCAATACACACGGCGTTTGGCCTAGAAAACCGTGCACAAGAGGGGTGACTCACGGCCTACATGACACACGGCCTTGGGTCACTCCTCGTGATGTGTGCTTTCGCTCAATCTCATCGAATTAGACATAGGGCCACGCGCCAAAGCATGCATTAGCATAAACCGGGCCATGTTGCTTTAAACAACATGCGGTTTACTACGCTCCTACAAGCATTGGGGAACAACCGTCTAACCAAACAAGACTAAGGTTTTTTGAAGAGGTTTTGACTCAATAAAAGAAAACTAACTCAAAGACTACAACTCGATAAAAAAACTATAAATTACAAGCTACAAAACAACAAAGAACAAATGATAAACAAGGAGAGAAAAACGAAATAAGAAAGACAAGAGACACGGCCAACTCACGGCCCAAACCAACGGCCACCCTCACGGCCAAGACAAGGCCAACCTAGTTCCTAAGTTAGGTTCATTGGTTAGATCGAATGATTGCGAAACGGATTAGAAAACGAGTTAGAAAACAAGTTATAAAACAGGTTGATCGATTGAGAAGAAACGCGCAAGTGTGTTATTCTACACGGCCTAAAGGATCCAATTAGGTCAGATATCATAAGATTAATGCTTACTTGTCGAGTGTTAATAGGAAGGTGCTAATCACGCACTCCTATGCTAGCGAGAAATCAAGTGATAAGAAAGATGTATTCAATTAGGTTATAGAATTGTTAATCGATTTTTAAAGCTATGTCGATGTACCCTAACGTGTCTAATTAGATTATTAAATTGATCTAATGTCATCTAAACGAATTACATGTTAACAATCAGAGGTTAAACTAAAATACAACGGATCCTAGGGTATGTCGAATTGGCCGAAATAACAAAGGGGTCAAAAGCGAAGAGCGAAGTTAGAAATTCGTTTTATTTATGCCCTACCTTGAACACGAGGATATGTAAATGAGACGGGGGTGTACGACCGCTGATGTAGCGGTTTCTTTCCCCATCTCAAGTCAACGCGGGTGTTCATGGTGGTACTTTAACTCATACTCGGACTAAACTAGTTTCATAGTTAATTAAACGATAAACAAAACGATAATTGAAATAAAACGAGACAATAAAAAACAAACATAAAACAAACGAAAAAAAAGGGAAAAGAGGAGGATTTGATGCACCCTCAACCTACATGTATCGTTGACACCGTCTTGGGTCGTAATCGATGGTAGATTTTATCTCGAGAGGCCGTCGTTGACGAAGAAATAAAGCAACACGCGTTTTTTGACAAATCTGGACAGCAACTTTCAAACGATGATTTCTCCCTCGTTTCACGACGAAAATTCGATTTAAAAGATGTTTTGAAAACTAGAAAGAGAGGAGAACAGGGATCTTAAAGCAACCCCTGCTCGTTTTGGGTTATTGGGCACGAAAAACGAGCACAAACAGAACTGGACAGATAAGAATAAATCGAAAACAGAGTGTATAACACTGCTGTTTTTCGAGGATTTCGTGTACTCTCAAGGGCAATTTGGCTCGTAAATCTTTGTCTAATGTGTAGATGGATGTTATGTGGTTAATTAGGAACAAGAAAATCGAATTTTGATGGAGGTTTGATAGAGGAACGAGTTGCTTTTCGAGGAGGACACACAAACAGTTCAGTTTGTGTGTCGGTTTTGTTTACGGTTTTGGGGAGGCAATTAGGGTTTGTTTCTGAGGTTTAAAGCTTGTGGGTGATGGTAGGATGTATGGAGAACTTAGACGAATGAATTTATGGTGAAGGGGTGGTATTTATAAGGAGTTAAAGTAGGGTAAAAGAGAGGAGAGGCAGTCGGGCCTGCTCACGCATAGCTGCTGTCCAGCAGCTTTTGTGAGGGTTTGAGAGGGTTTTCTTGGTGATTAAGCTAGGGTAATATGGGTAGGATACTAGGGTATGGGTTAGGGTTAATGGGTACGGATTTTGGTGGTATTTGGAGCGGGTTTTGGGCTCGGGATTTGAGCTGCAAAACAGGGGGGCTGCTCGTGTATATGCGGGCTGTTTGGGGGGTGTTTGGGATGGAATTTGGGCCGTGGTTATGGGGGTTCGAACTGGGTTGGATGGGTAGAGGCTTAGGTTGGTTAGTGTACTCGATATTCGTGCCAACTCGTAAAGAAAACGGGCCCAAAAACCAAGCTAAAATCGAGCTCAAAAACATGCTTTTAAAACGAGTTTTCTTCGCTTTTAAAATCGATTTTTCAAATCAACTAACACATTAAAATAAATGATTTTTCAAATCAAATATATTCATAAAATGATTTTTCAAATCAATTATTTATTTTATTTTTAATAAAATAAACTTGGGAAAATAAATTCAAAATAAAATAAAATAAATTGAATTCACCTCAAAAAAACCATAATTTAAATATCATTTAAAATAATAAAATGAACTCACTAAAAAAACATTAATTTAAATATCATTTAAAATAATAAAATGAACTCACTAAAAAACATTAATTTAAATATCATTTAAATTAATAAAATACTTCATCGACGACGCCCATTCTACATCGTAAAACGAACCCAAATAATGACAATGACAACTAAAGAATACATGTGTCCTATCATCATCGGGTGTTTGTCGGGTTCTCTATAAATTCCAATATCGACGGATACGGGTATCTACAGGACCCATAAGGGTGGACCCACTCCTCAAAGTGATGGCATTTAAGGTCTCCTTTTGGTCAGTTTGGGTCGGCAAGTGTCCGGGAGCTCGAGTGTTACTTTTGCTAGCCAATTGAGCAATTTGGCTCTCTAGTAGCTTCATCCCGGCCTCTCTTGCTTGGGACTCCTTTAGCAACAAGTTCTTAAGCTCGGAAAATTCAGAATTCTGCGATTGTTGCGGCACATAAGGAGGTTTCTGATATTGTTGTTGCTTTTGATGAGGGGGCACATAAGGTTGCTGCTGAGGCGGAGGTTGAGTTGGATTCAGGACATTTTGGCTCCTCCAACTCAACTTGGGATGAACATTAGGCTCATAGTAGGTGTTTGTCTGCCTATAATGTTGAAAGGCAGCACAAGACTCAAAAAGACTAGGGCAATTCTTCGAAACGTGTCCCTCAGCTCCACACCTTCGCATTGACAGAAAGGACCGTCGACCATGACATTTACTTGTTACATCCCACCTTTAGAAGCTCCTCCTAGTTCATACTTGTCAAATCGCGAGATAAGAGCTTCAAGCGCAAAGAAGGAGGAAGATTCGCAGACTCTCCTCGGGTTCCCTCCGGGAATTACCGTACTCACCTTGTGGGTGGCCAAATCGTCAATGATCTTCCACCCTTGGTTGCCCCCAAGTTTTCAGCAAATCGGCCATTGTTGTATGACATCCAAAATGGCCCTCGATCGTCGTACAACCCATTATAGAAATGATTGCACAAGCTCCATTTTTCGAACCCATGGTGCGGTATGGTTCGCACCAACTTCTTAAAACGGACCCATGCTTCGTGGAAGTTTTCGTCTGGCCCTTTTTTAAAGCCCATGATTTGAGCTCTAATAGCAATCGTCCTTGAAGCAGAAAAGTACTTCTTGTAGAATGCCAATGCCAAGGAGTTCCAATCGGTGATCCCATGAACGGTTCGGTCCAAATCTCTATACCACTCCCTTGCAGCATCACGAAGGGAGAAGATGAACATGGTCTCCTTGATCTGGTCTTGGGTCACGCCAGCTGGTGGGGGTATGGAACAACAGTAGTCAATAAAGGTCTCCATATGCTTAGCTGCATCTTCATTTGCAGCTCCCCCGAACTGGTTCTTCTCAACCATGCTAATGTATGAAGGCTTTGGTTCGAACTTCCTGACATCTCCTGGTAATTCGAACCCCTTATATAAATTCGCAGCTGTCGGCTCAGAATGACTAGCTATACTCGCTTCCTTGGCCATGTCTGGAATTTCTGGAGAAGTAACTGTCTCGGCTGAAGAAGTGGAAATGGGAGAAGACGGTGGATTTTCCTCGAACAGCTCGTTCTCGTAAAAGCTAGAACGAGAACTAGGCTCTTCCTCTAACTGTTGGTCTTGAAATAATCTCCTCTTTACGTGCAAAGATCTTGCAATCTCAGGATCGAATAGTAGTAGTGGACCACCCTGCGACCTGCGCATAAGAAGAAACTACAAAAAAGAATATAAGAACAGTTTAAGGAACAGAAGTCCCTTAAACTAAGAAAGACTAAAAATAAAACAACTAAAATTAGAACTATTGCCTCCCCGGCAACGACGCCAAAATTTGATACCCGTCGTGAGGTGTCAAAAATAAGATTTATAATTTCCAACTACAACTATAGCTAGCGGCAGTCGGGTCGAACCACAGAGAGGCAGATGTAAATTCTAGTTGTCTAAATTCAGTCTAAGGTAACAAGTATGGGGGTTGAGTTGATTTGGTCTAAAGCTAGAGTAAAAACAATAAACTAAAAAAGACGGATTAAACAGATAAAGAAAGGGTACTAGGATGATCGGTTCATTAAAGCTTCAGCGGCAGCATACTAAACAGGTCTAAATCGAACACAAGTGAGACGGGAAACAAGAGGTCCTCTCGGTCCACTCTTAACAGATAGCATCTTTCGATCTCGCTATAGATCCCTAATATCACTAATACTGACTCTCGTCCTGAAAAGTGACTAACGGTCTAAACTATACCTATCTTTCGACCTCGGCACAGTTTAGTCATTTTAATTGGTGGTCAAATAACTTTCCATATCTTCCGATCTAATGGGTCAGTCATAAATTAAGCATCTAACTGGTCGCATGCATTCGATTCGTCAAATACAACATTAAAATCAATTAAAACGAAGGGTAACCTCACGAGGTCAGTCGATCGACCAAGAATGTCAGTCGATCGACTGACACGCGAATTCAGTCCGTGTTCAATACTTTGCCACCTACTCTAAAATTCGCCTACATCCTAGCACAAACTATTTAGCTACTCATGCTAGAAGTGATAACAACAATAATACTAGGGCAATAAAGCGTTGAATTCATAATTAAAGCGATAAAACAAACGATTAACATGCAATAATAAGATGGTTTCGGGAATCTAACAATCAATTCTATACTAATAAGAATAAAGAAGAACTAAAATTAGGGCAGTAGAATACCGAGATTGCAGAGGAATGATTAGGAATAAGAACTGAAAATCCAATGCTCAACAATAATCCAAACCCTAAATTATGCAAAATAGTAATCCCAAATTCTTGTAAAACTTGATTAAAAGCTGAATAAAAACTCGATGCTAAACTGAATGTTTCTAGGTTACGTTATATAGAAAGTTTACGTAACAATTATTCCAAAACCTAAACTTAATGGGCTTCAAGTTCCTCGGTCTTTTAATTCTCGTCTGGAATAGCAGTGTGGTCGATCGACTGATAGGACTGGTCGATCGACCGATCTTCAACAAACAGTAGCCACGGAGCCCGATGGTTGGTCGATCGACTAAGGAGGTGGTCGATCGACCATTGGGTGATTTGCTACTTGACTCTTATAAACTCGTGGACTTGTCTTTTGGGCCTTGAATTGCGCACCAAGCTCGTTCCTCGGGTGAATACTTCACGTCATATGCAATGCGGGATACTCGGGGACGGATTTAGCTCGATTTCCATTTGGATTCTTCACATTTCGCAATAATGTACAAAAATACTAAGTAGACGGAAATAGGGAGAAATGTAGCATAAACTACATGAATGAGCTCTGAAATGCGTGTAAAATGGGATGTAAAGCATCATATAAAAGACACGCATCAAACTTCCCCAAACCAAACCCTTGCTTGTCCCCAAGCAAGAACTAGACTCGATCTAATGACCTAATGGAACGAGTTCAATCTCAGAGAGAAATGCAACATGTAAAGCCCAAACCATTTTAATGCATTAACCAACAATCAATTAGCAAATGAATCATATAAACGAGTTATGGAGGTGTTAAAAACATGCTGAACCGTCAACTATAAAGACTTATCAAATCGGACTCTCACGGGTCGCTCATATCATTCATAAGCACGGGTGAACATATAAGAGGATAGAAAGAATTCATTTTGTAAAGACTCTCACCTAACTACGACCTATAAGAACATGCCAGCAATAAAATATGAAAGTAATCTCTACAACCGTACATACGCATTCCAACCAACAAAATGACCATGACACATGCCGAGGTATATATGTGGATATGTGAGGTATGGGTAAGAAGAGGCAAAATATTTATGGTAAAGTGGAGGTACAGGTGATCAAGCTAGTACCAAAACGGAACCAAACGGCAACTTCCAACTTCTTGCTCATAATCAAACGAAACAGAGTTATAGCAAGCACAAAACTCACAAATCTCCAAACTAATAAATCAATAAACTCCCCATGAAGTAAGAATAAAACATGGGAGCAAAAATCGCCAAAAGATAGAGATTGAATTATGCGAATTGATTTCCTTCTTTTTCGCGGACCTTCAGTCGATCGACCTATAAGGGCAGTCGATCGACTGCTTAAACAATACAAAACTCCTTTCTTTCTTTTCTTTTTCGAATCATTTTTTCCATTTTTTTTTCTTTTCTTTCTTTCCTTCTTTTCATTTTCCCAACAACATCTCAAAAGAGAATATACCACCAAAAACGAGTAACAATCCCAACAACTAAACTACTAGCTTGACAAAGGGCAGGCTAAATGTAGGATGTAGTTAACGGGACAAAAAGGCTATTTTTGGCAGTGTGGGGCTTATGGGCATAATGAATAAGGGGGAAACCTCTACCACATGTGTCAACTAACCACAGACCGAATGCATACATGTATTAAACAGATCAAGTTCATATTTATGCAAATTAAGGAAACATGTCTCATAAGGAGTACTACTCACATTCCTAGATAAACCGGTCATGAATGTCACCAGTTATAGGCTCTAATCCTTAGAAAAATGATGTAGCTTGCCAATTTCCAAAATCAAGTCTCAAGCTCAGCAAGACATTTAACGAAAACTCGTAGATATGCAATTATGATTCTACTAATAACATGTTAATCAAGCAAGGCTCAGGCAAAACAGGTGCAAATGCAAAATCATCATTGAAATACTACCGTTCCGACTCGACCTATATGCTAAAATAAACGTGCATTTTATGGAAATTTTTGAAATTTTATCAAAAAATTTTTTTTTTTGGATTTTTTTTTATGAGAGAAATAAACAACAATGCAAAACAAAATTAAACGTGAATGCAAGCAAATGATATGCGACGCAAAACCCTTCCCCAAACCAAATCGCACAATGTCCCCATTGTGCAAAAATCATGTAATGAAGAAAAGAGAAATAGGAATTTGCGTAAAATGAAATAAATAAGACATGAAGTAAAGACTCGGAAACTTACAAAACTTTAAGCGCAGCAAAGGAAACCTCCCCAAACCAGCGTGAGCTAGGAGGTTTCAGTAGCTAGCAGTGCTACCAATACGTACCTGAAAGACAAATCAAAACCACGCATAAAACCGAGAAAACAATTTTTGAAGCGGTAAAATTGTGCACAAATGATAAAAGCAGAAGAAATAAATAATTTGACGGAAAATAAAGTGGAGTAGAAAACTCCCTTGAGTCCGCAAATCGACCAAACACAGCAGGGGAGAGGTCGTGAATAGGTATAACGTCGTTGGTCGATCGACCAAAAGGGGCGATCGATCGACAGGATGAACAGGGACGAAGCTCCTGGAAAGTGCAACTCGATCGATCGACCAAGATGGCGGTCGATCGATCGATAATCTCTTGTACTCCTTATTTCTTCGTATTTGCTCGAGAACTTGAGCAAATGAGGTCTAAAAACACCGCAAACGCACAATAATACGCGCCCAAAATTGCGCAAAACCCAGAATAAAGTCTAAAGTACTTAAAAATCCTAAGCAAGCGAAATAAAATGCGAAGTTTTCGCGCACACAAAAGCAATAAAAATTGTTTAAAAGCAATAAAATGTTCGGAAAACATGTGACCAACTAGTAGTTGATCAAAAACGGCCACGGTATGGCCCACTTCGTCGGCTTCTGGCTACTAGAGGTAGCCTCAATGGTGCTTATTTGATCAGCTGCACCCTTCTTAGCTTCCACATCCGTATAGCTCAACGGATCAATAGTCTCATCATCTCCCCAGTCAAGGATCTCTTCGGGCTTGTCAGAATCCAAATCAGACTCTCTGGCTTTGACTGGCTCGTCATCAACTATCTCATCAATTCCATAGCTTAGGCAACCAAGACCTCCTCTTTGAATGATCGGCTTCGTGACAGTTGGAGTAACTTGCAGCACTTCCTTCCCCAAACCAGCTCCTGCAACATCTAAAACAACAGGTTCTTCCTCCTTTTTGCTCCCAATCTGGGGCGGAGGGGTTAGCACAGGAGTAGTAATAGAGACATGCAATTCGGGAAGCACAAAGTACGATTTCTTTCGAAACCGTATTGCAAAGTTACTGAGCCACATGGGGTCCTTCTTTTTTGCAGGTTGGGCAAAAACAATGGAATGCTTTCCCACTTTGAAAGTTAAGGTTCCTAGACCGACATCTATGACTGCACCAGCAGTGTGCAGAAATGGCCTACCCAAAATAATGGGAATATGGGCATCCTCAGGCATGTCAAGTACAACGAAGTCAATGGGGAAGAAAAACTTCCCTATTTGGACTGGAATGTCCTCTAAGACCCCTATTGGCTGGACCGCAGATCGATCGGCCATCTGTACTGTCATATCGGTAATAGCAAACCTGGTCAACTTAAGCTTCCTAGCTAGACTCAAGGGCATGACGCTTATACTAGCTCCTAGGTCACATAATGCCTTCTCAATAGAGAAGGTACCTATATTGCAAGGAACAGAAAAGCTACCCGGGTCCTCTAACTTATGGGGTGCAGTGTGAGATAGATAAGAGCATGACTCTTTGGTTAGTGCGACAGTATGCACTGTTTCAAGTGACTTTTTCTTCGACAATAATTGTTTCATGAATTTAGTGTATGCAGGCACTTGGTTGACCAACTCGAGAAAAGGAACTTGTACATTCAGACTACGAATAACTTTTTCAAATTTACTGAAAGATACCTGTTCCTTCGTCGGCACGAGTCTCTCTGGATATGGGGCTGTAAGAAGTACCTTGGCCCTCTCCTCTAAATCGCGTGTGCCGGTATCCGTGGACTTAGGTTGAAAGTCCATCACCTTCTCCTTACTGAAGCTTGAACCCTCCTCGGACCGTCGCAGATGTGAGCCATTGACCGTCATCGGATCGAACTTCGGAGCCGGGACTGACCCATCAGCACTCAGGTCTTGTCCCAATGTCTTCGGGACTGTCGAACCCCGAAACAATTAGTCTCTCAAATTGTCGGGCATCGGAGGACGAACAATCTCACTATCAGCAGTAACCTTGGTCGATCGACCACTGTCCTCAGTCGATCGACCGTTGTGCACAGTTCCAGAAGCTGTTGTAACCCGTAAGTCAGTCGATCGACCGGGTGTATCAGTCGATCGACTGATATATCTGGTACACGCCTGTTTCTTTGATTTATTCGTTGAAGCTTTCTTTTGACTTGTTTCCCGCTCATCTTTTTCAACAGCGTCCTCGGCCATGGCAGGACCCATAAGGGTGGACCCACTCCTCAAAGTGATGGCATTTAAGGTCTCCTTTTGGTCAGTTTGGGTCGGCAAGTGTCCGGGAGCTCGAGTGTTACTTTTGCTAGCCAATTGAGCAATTTGGCTCTCTAGTAGCTTCATCCCGGCCTCTCTTGCTTGGGACTCCTTTAGCAACAAGTTCTTAAGCTCGGAAAATTCAGAATTCTGCGATTGTTGCGGCACATAAGGAGGTTTCTGATATTGTTGTTGCTTTTGATGAGGGGGCACATAAGGTTGCTGCTAAGGCGGAGGTTGAGTTGGATTCAGGACATTTTGGCTCCTCCAACTCAAGTTGGGATGAACATTAGGCTCATAGTAGGTGTTTGTCTGCCTATAATGTTGAAAGGCAGCACAAGACTCAAAAAGACTAGGGCAATTCTTCGAAACGTGTCCCTCAGCTCCACACCTTTCGCAGACGAAAGGACCGTCTGACACAGCATTTACTTGTTACATCCCACCTTTAGAAGCTCCTCCTAGTTCATACTTGTTAAATCGCGCAGTAAGAGCTTCAAGCGCAGCAACAGAGGAAGATTCAGCAGCTCTCCTCTGGTTCCCTCTGGAATTACCGTACTCAGCCTTGTGGGTGGCCAAATCGTCAATGATCTTCCACCCCTTGGTTGCCCCCAAGTTTTCAGCAAATCGGCCATTGGCTGCAGCATCCAAAATGGCCCTCTGATCGTCGTACAACCCATTATAGAAATGATTGCACAAGCTCCATTTTTCGAACCCATGGAGCGGTATGGTTCGCACCAACTTCTTAAAACGGACCCATGCTTCGTGGAAGTTTTCGTCTGGCCCTTGTTTAAAGCCCATGATTTGAGCTCTAATAGCAATCGTCCTTGAAGCAGAAAAGTACTTCTTGTAGAATGCCAATGCCAAGGAGTTCCAATCGGTGATCCCATGAACGGTTCGGTCCAAAACTCTATACCACTCCCTTGCAGCATCACGAAGGGAGAAGATGAACATGGTCTCCTTGATCTGGTCTTGGGTCACGCCAGCTGGTGGGGGTATGGAACAACAGTAGTCAATAAAGGTCTCCATATGCTTAGCTGCATCTTCATTTGCGGCTCCCCGAACGGTTCTTCTCAACCATGCTAATGTATGAAGGCTTTGGTTCGAACTTCCCGACATCTCCTGGTAATTCGAACCCCTTATATAAATTCGCATTTGTCGCTCGAATGACTAGCTATACTCGCTTCCTTGGCCATGTCTGGAATTTCTGGAGAAGTAACTGTCTCGGCTGAAGAAGTGGAAATGGGAGAAGACGGTGGATTTTCCTCGAACAGCTCGTTCTCGTAAAAGCTAGAACGAGAACTAGGCTCTTCCTCTAACTGTTGGTCTTGAAATAATCTCCTCTTTACGTGCAAAGATCTTGCAATCTCAGGATCGAATGGTAGTAGTGGACCACCCTGCGACCTGCGCATAAGAAGAAACTACAAAAAAGAATATAAGAACAGTTTAAGGAACAGAAGTCCCTTAAACTAAGAAAGACTAAAAATAAAACAACTAAAATTAGAACTATTGCCTCCCCGGCAACGACGCCAAAATTTGATACCCGTCGTGAGGTGTCAAAAATAAGATTTATAATTTCCAACTACAACTATAGCTAGCGGCAGTCGGGTCGAACCACAGAGAGGCAGATGTAAATTCTAGTTGTCTAAATTCAGTCTAAGGTAACAAGTATGGGGGTTGAGTTGATTTGGTCTAAAGCTAGAGTAAAAACAATAAACTAAAAAAGACGGATTAAACAGATAAGAAAGGGTACTACGATGATCGGTTCATTAAAGCTTCAGCGGCAGCATACTAAACAGGTCTAAATCGAACACAAGTGAGACGGGAAACAAGAGGTCCTCTCGGTCCACTCTTAACAGATAGCATCTTTCGATCTCGCTATAGGTCCCTAATATCACTAATATCGACTCGTCTCCGAAAAGTGACTAACGGTCTAAACTATACCTATCTTTCGACCTCGGCACAGTTTAGTCATTTTAATTGGTGGTCAAATAACTTTCCCTATCTTCCGATCTAATGGGTCAGTCATAAATTAAGCATCTAACTGGTCGCATGCATTCGATTCGTCAAATACAACATTAAAATCAATTAAAACGAAGGGTAACCTCACGAGGTCAGTCGATCGACCAAGAATGTCAGTCGATCGACTGACACGCGAATTCAGTCCGTGTTCAATACTTTGCCACCTACTCTAAAATTCGCCTACATCCTAGCACAAACTATTTAGCTACTCATGCTAGAAGTGATAACAACAATAATACTAGGGCAATAAAGCGTTGAATTCATAATTAAATCGATAAAACAAACGATTAACATGCAATAATAAGATGGTTTCGGGAATCTAACAATCAATTCTATACTAATAAGAATAAAGAAGAACTAAAATTAGGGCAGTAGAATACCGAGATTGCAGAGGAATGATTAGGAATAAGAACTGAAAATCCAATGCTCAACAATAATCCAAACCCTAAATTATGCAAAATAGTAATCCCAAAGTTACTGTGTAAAACTTGATTAAAAACCGAATAAAAACTCGATGCTAAACTGAATGTTTCTAGGTTACGTTATATAGAAAGTTTACGTAACAATTATTCCAAAACCTAAACTTAATGGGCTTCAAGTTCCTCGGTCTTTTAATTCTCGTCTGGAATAGCAGTGTGGTCGATCGACTGATAGGAATGGTCGATCGACCGATCTTCAGCAAACAGTAGCTTCTGGAGCCCGATGGTTGGTCGATCGACAAAGGGAGGTGGTCGATCGACTGGGTGAGCTGCTACTTGACTCTTATAAACTCGTGGACTTGTCTTTTGGGCCTTGAATTGCGCACCAAGCTCGTTCCTCGGGTGAATACTTCACGTCATATGCAATGCAGGATACTCGGGGACGGATTTAGCTTGATTTCCGCTGGATTCTTCATATTTCTGCAATAATGTACAAAAATACGGAAGTAGACGGAAATAGGGAGAAATGTAGCATAAACTACATGAATGAGCTCTGAAATGCGTGTAAAATGGGATGTAAAGCATCATATAAAAGACACGCATCACTTACATTGCGGCATATGCCTAAATCAGCCATCAGGCTGACACGGCAGCTAGCTGAGTCAGAACGCCAGCCTTTTCAGGATGACAGGACTCACCTAAATCGGCCAAGCAGGCTGACACGGCAACTTCCTAAACTAAGGGAATCTAAGAAACAGGCACAAGATATAAATTGAACCTAGCCAAAACCGCGGCAAGGATATTTCAAAATATGGCCAAAATACGGCCCCTGAGTTTTAACCGCTACCTTGGCGGAAAAGCCAGAAAAAGTTTAAAACTTACAAAGTCTGCCACCTCTGGGCCAGACTGCCAAAAGAAGTTCACTAAAAACATAACAACAATTTAATTATCGGTCACATTAATGACCTCCACCTCCGGCATCTCTTCTGCCTGCTGACCTCTCGTTTCATGTACTGCACCAACTTGCATACCCCCAGCTGCCATAGCATCCAAAGCTCCGTCAGCAGCATCCTGGGACATCCCAGCATCTCCACCAGCAGCTTGCTCAGCCAATACAGGAGAATTCACCTCACCAACTTCAGGCATCAGCGCACTCAGATCAGGTTGGGTGGGATAGAGCATCTCCAGCTGTTTCTCCTCCTCCTCTACAGCTTGCTGGGTGGGAGCCTCCTCAAGAGCAGCGCGCATCCCACTGATTTTTCCCCGCCAGGTAGCATAGGCAACAACATTGGTGGCAAGGGAGATCAGCTCACTGATTTTCTCGTCAGAGCGCTTGAGGGAGTCAGAGAAAGTGCTGCACACCTCTTGAGTGCAAGCCAGCTGATCAGCCCCTTCCTTCAGCTTCTTCTTGGTGACAGCAAGCTCAGTCTTCAACTCCACCACACGCTTCTTCAGATCAGACCGCTGCTGCGCCAAATCGGAAATTGTCCCCTTCAGCTCCTGGTTTTTGGCGTTGGTGGCACGACTGGTGGTCTACACTATGTTGATCATCTTCCTATTATAGAGTGCAGACTGGAGGGTTTGGGGCAAGAAAGTCAGAAGTCAGCAAGGGAAGTCAAAGAGAAATCTAAACAAAAGCAGATAAACAGGTAGAAGATGAAGAACATTCACCATGAAGGCGTTGTGCACGTCATTCTCAGCCATCTCCTCTGGGGAGAACTCTGAGAATGTCTCCTTCAGAGGAGGGACGAGCAGCTCGTCGATCTCCGGCCAGTATGGCACCTTGTCCACATTCCCAAAACCTTCTGGGAAATGAGCAGTAATGCCTCCGCTAGATGAAGCACGAGGGCTGATAGGAGGAGTAGGCGGATGACGAGATAACGGGTCAACCTCCAAGGGATCGGGTGAAGCAGAACTGGAAAACGTAGGAGGAGTCTGGAAGGAAGCAGCAGGAGCACTCCTCTTGGAGGCAGATGCCACGTCAGGACTGGCAGAAGGTCTCTTCCTTTTGGCGCTTTGGAGGATGATTTCTAAAGGATCAACTTTTGAGCCTGCAAGTAGATGTAATCTCAGGCGTCAGGACAACTAAAAGCATAAATAAAAGCTGTGAACTGAAACGATTGTGGTAAGCTCACCAGAAGACATGCTGTGAGCTGATTGAAGAGAGTTGGAAGAGGAAGCAGGTGAAAAACCAGGGAGCAGGTCTGGGAACTTTCCCTCAGATTCAGAGATACTGAACAATTTGCTGCAGGCAGGGATCTTGGCACCAATGCGAGTCAGGTCACAGGGGGCTGCACGAAGACGATGAAGTAAGCTAGTAAGTAGCAAGATAAATAAATCAGGTGACAGGGAGGCTACTTACTCGAAGTTATAACCCATTTCTCGAAGATGTAATCGGCAGGAGGCTGGATGGAGTCCTTCCTCACAAAGAAGAAGTCCTCAAACCATTTCTCATCATGGGATTTGGACACATGCCTGAAGGGAGCCTCTCCACGGCCCCGGAATGAGAATTGACCCCTACCCAGGGACCTGATATTGTACATGTGGGCTAGATCACCAAAGGTGATAGAATTACCAGTGCTCTGACCAGCGGCCAGAGAGTAGAGAAGAACCCTCCAGATGGCAGCAGAAATTTGTGCCATGGCGAAATTATTGGTAAAGATAAAATCTTGGATAAGTTTGGGAAAAGGAAAACGGAGGCCATATTTAAACGGGTACAAAAAGAAACAAACCCATCCGGGATGAAGGGCATCGGCTTTCTGACCCGGTTCAGGGATGGCAATATCCACCCCGTCACCAAGACCAAGCAAACCCTTGATCATGGGAATGTCAGCAGCAGTCAAAGCAGAATCACAGTCGTGGGGATATTTAAAGAGTCCCCGAGAAGGAAAGGTTGGGTCAAGATTACGGTCAGCAGGTGCAGAGGTTGATCGGGTTTTACCCATGGTGAAGAAAGAGAAAATGGAAATTAAAGGAGGAAAGGGGAAGAATACCTGTTGGAAGTGACGATGGAGAGCGAAACAGTGAAGACGGCAAGGTAGAAGAAAAGGAAGGTTGAGGGTTTAGAGAGAAGGAGTGTTTTTGAAATGATTTGGAATAAATGAAAGTACAAAGTGGGGGTTGAGATTATAAAGGAAGAGAGAGGGAGTAAGGTGCGAGTAAAGAGGAAACGGGCGGCTGACGTGATGGAGCTGCATGAAAATAAGTACAAATGACGGCTTAGGGTTTTAGCATTTGATTACGTAAATTCCTTGCTTGACACCTCGAAGCGTACTTCACAAGAAATTTGGGGCAAACTGTTTGGGCTAAAAATAGCGTGATAAGGAAGGCCCACTTAATAAAATAAAAGGCTATGGGAGGAGTGATAAGGAGGAAGGGAGCCCGTGATTAGGAAAAGGGGGAACGGGCTGAAAGAAGACCAGGGGCCCACCGGAGAAGACGTCCGGATTAAGGAAAGACGAGTCAGGGAGAAGTTAGGGAGATCAGGGAGAATTGGGGAAGGCGGCCGAATATGGAAAGAGTTCTTATGGAAATTGTATTCCCTTTCCATAATCAAGGTAGGACATATCTAGGGTTCTCACCCTATAAATAGCCAAGGAAGGAAATCAAGAAGGACATTCTGACATTCATTCAACGGCGCATCCACACACGCATCAACACCACGGCATTAGCATATTCTTATACCCAAATATACATCCGTCTAAGATCTTGCAGGGCTGATGCCTAGCGCCAGCAAGATTGGCTTTACGTTTTAATTGTAATCATCCTCCTACCCAAGTATAGTGCGATATTTGCCAGGGTACCGTCCCTCCCGCGGTTGTTCCCACATTGGGTTTTCCGCGTCACCAAATCTTGTGTGTCAATTTACATTACGTACTTTATTTTTCTATTTACTTTTCAACATACGAACAATCATACAATCAACCAACGAAGTAAGACCGCATTGACCCTAATCAATCAACTTGGTAAAAAATACCTAAACAATATGTAAATCCTCTTGAATCCATTTGAATTTGTTTGTCTTTTTGTTAATTGAATTAGGGCAAAACCCTAAACTTTCGAAAATTGATTTGGGCGTTTTTGATTAGCCTATTTTGGAGTGAAATTGATGATTGCATTAGGTTAGAAACCTGTTTAGGAGTATAGGGGTGCTTTTGGTTTGAATTTTGGTCCCCGTTCCCGCTCCCTATGCTCGAAGAACGTGAATGAGACGAGGAGACCGTCTTATTTCACAATGCCAAGTTTGCTTGCTTGAGTTGTGTGCCCCACTAGGTTTTATTGTAGTCGGGGAAGACCGTGTTTGCCATATTGAACCTTCGTTGGGTATTGTGGGCAAAATTTTGATTTTTTGCCTTTTGCAGCAGTCTTATGTCTGACGAAATAAGCGTCTGTTTGAGCTCAAATTGAGTCAATTTGTCTTAAAACGGACCTTAATGGTAGTTTAGGTCACTTTATGACGTAATTAAATCATGTTGTTTTGTTGTGGTTGAATTTTGAAATTTTGACCTGTTTGTGCCCGAATTGGCGTAAAATTGCCTTTTTGAGCTGTGAAAAATACCCAATTGTGCCGGGAATTTTTGTTGTTGTTTTGCGGGCCTTGTGTGGGCCTTGTGGTGTGAGGTGGTTTTTGAAAATTTTTGTTGTGTTTTTGACTCGTCTTTTGCTTGAAAAGAGGGGCGAGTCGTTTTTTGTGCGTTTTTTTGTAAAGTGTTTTTTTTGTGTTGTTTTTTTTGGGTTTGGGCGGGTTTGCCCTTGTTTTGCAGGTGTGTTTTTTTGGATTTGTCCATTTTGTGCCGTCGTAATGCCGAAATTTCGGCTGACTTTTTGTTTTGTCCGGATTGCAGGGGAGTGTTCTAGACCCAATGGGTCCGTTGCTGAGACCTTGGAGGTCTTGTTTGGGACTGGGCCGGTTAGTACTCCGGCTATTGTACCCGAGGTGGTGGTAGAGGAGCCTACCGAGGAGGTTGTCAGGGCTGAGGAAGCCACAGAGGTTCATGAGGAGCCCGTTGTTGGGGTCGTTGGTGCTGAGGGAGCCACTGGGGCTCGGGAAGAGCCTGTTGTTGAGGCTGCTGGCATTGGGAGGGCTCAGACGGGGTCTCAGGTTGGTACCTCTAGGAGGAGAGTTAGTACCGTTAGGAGGAGGGGTCCTCGGCCTACTAGACGGGAGCTTCAGCACGTCGTTAAGGTCGTTGAGAGGCCTCCTCCTCGTCATGTGGAGTCTTGCGGACTGAAGAGACGAAGAGCATAGACGGAAGTGGATGACGCTTACGTCGTAGGCTGGGATGCTAGATAGGTTACAACTTCGCGGTGGTTGAACCTGCGGGTGGCGCCTGTTTGGGCTGAGGGTTTTGACGGTAGCCACCAGTTGTTGCGGCTAGACACTCACCTCTCCTACCGTGCACACGAGGGCCTGGTAAGTTTACTGCTTTGTCGAGTTTTTGTTGTTTTTGCTGTTTCAGACCTGAATAGGTATTCTGACGCTGTTTGCTTCCCAATTTCAAGAGATTGGTACCATGAGGACTTTCTCAGGCATCTCGACCTGTCTGGGTTTCTACGACGTTCTCCGGGCCGATACGAGGGTGTTGATAGAGAAGTCCGCTATGGGGCCGTTGGTGGTTGCTTGGCGTGATATTTACAGGGCTTCGATGAGGTCAAACCTGTGTCTGATCCGTGCCATGTTGGATCGTTACTGGGACACGACGTCGTCATTCCATATGGAGTTTGGGGAGGTCGGTGTGACCTTAGAGGACTTTGCCATATTATCGGGCCTCCCTTGTGGCGAGACGCCTGTTAAATTCTCGGAGACGCCAGAGAGGGTGTCTTCCTCCGTGGTTACGGGTTTGATCGACACTGTTTTGCCCGCACCGTTTGACATCACTCTTTACTTGATAGCGAACTCGTATGTGAGGGATCACTTCAGGGGGAGAGTGGTGCGTTTTGTTCCGGCGCCGTTGGCGAGTCCGGAGGCTGAGACTCAGGCTGACGCGCAAGAGGCGCGGTTGTGGTTATGGTACTTCTTGGGTACCATGTATTTTGGTGACAAGGGTGAGCGCTTATCGACCGAGGTAATTCCTTTGCTTGCTGAACTGGACACTTTGGGTCAGTTTGACTGGGTGACGCCGGCTTTGGCGAGTTTTACCCGGTACTTGCATGCTGCGGTTCGTCCGGAGGTGATGGGGGATGGGAGTTCTCCCGCTTTGGTTGGTCCTGGCCTCATCTTGGAGGTACGAGCATCTTTGTTTCTTGATTTTGATTTTGATTCGTGGTTTGATTTTGATTTTGATTTGTGGTTTGATTTTGATTTTAATTTTAAGTTTCGGCAATTTTCGAAAAAATTGGCTAATTTGTGATTGTTGTGTTTTGTTACAGGCTTGGTTGTACGCTTACTTCGTCCCTCTGCGTTCGGGGATGACTGGTGGCGTTCCTTCGGCTTACCCTGCCGTGAGGGCTTGGACGGTGGCTCGAAAAAAGTCGACCAAGTTAACTTACGAGGACGGCAGGCGTCGGGTGAACGCCCTCCGAGTTGCTGACGTAAGTTGTTGCTTCCTGCATCTTTTGTTTTGTAGAAACGGATAGAGATAGGATGACTAGGTAGCCTAGAAAGCCCCCGGTTAGTTGATTAGCTTTGCCTTGAGTGCAGTTTGTCGGGTGGCCTTCGGAGCACTACACAGGCGTGCCGGGTGCTGTCAGAGAGCGTCTGCGACCTCGCAGCTCCCAGCGTTTGTACCTTGAGACAGCAATCGAGCCGGTTTGGTACCTGGGCGAGCGTTTAGCTCGTCAGTGCTTTAGTGAGACCTTTGTGGTACCGAACAATCCGCCCAGGGTGTTGTTCCAGGAGTCGACACCCGACGAGGTTGAGGAGCACCTTCACGGTCACGGAGGTGAGGATTTGTTGTTACGGGAGGCCGACTATGTGATGTGACTCATATTTGCGCACATTTAGTTCCTTACTTGAACCTATTTTGCATATTATTATAGCGTCTCATAGCTATTTCACTCGTCAAATGCTTCCTATTTTGCTTTCCTATTACTTTGTGTTTGATTTATAGGAAATGAGACAATTAGGCGGAAAATTCCCGTCTATTGAGCCTATTTGGATGGACATTGACGATCTTGGTTGAACGAGTATTGAAGGAAGGGCAAGAGCTAAAGACCAACATTGCAAGAATAAGAAGGATGTGAAGGGAAACATTCTGAAGAGGAATCCGAGCGTCCAAGGAGCTAAGACGCTCATCCAAGAAGCCAGCAATCCGAGCGTCCCGACTCCTCAGCCGCTCGTCCCTCCATACAACAATCCGAGCATCTTACCTCTTGGACGAGCGGACCATGGCATCTTCAGCAAAGATGCCCATCTCTCCGAAATACTTGCGATTCCCTGCTTAGAACTTAGAATTGTTAATTACTAGTTTAGCCTTAGTTAACCTAATGAGGCACTACTATAAATACCCCAATTTGATGATAATCAAAGGGGGCTTCCACATTATAAAATCCTTTTAGAATAGATTAGGAGTAGATTAGATTAGATTACTCCTTAATCTTTCCACCAATTTCACATTAATCTCTCCTTAATTATTGTTCAAGTTTGTTACTTTTGGGTAATTGAAGACTATTGGGTTATTATTGGAGGATTGACAACCCTTCATCAATCAATCAAGTTCTCTTCTTTTATTCTTTGCTTTATTATTTGGATCATCTAAAGTTTGGTATAATTCCTTTACTCTTTACTCTTTATTGTTTATTTCCTCAAGCTCTTATCATGTTTATACTTGTTAATATGATTGACAACCTTGTTGACATGTTTCCTATGATAATGAGTGAGTAGTCTCTTAACAAGGATTAGTGGGTAATTAGGGGAAACTAACATGGGATTAATCATGCTTAATCTAATATGTTTTCATAATTAAATTGCTTGCTTGTTGTGATGTCAACCTATGCACATGTTATGTTTGATGAAATGCTAAGCCTATGAATCCTTGCATTTTTACCCATCTCTTATTTACTCAACAAGACTTGTAAGATATAAACCAACTCGAGTCTTGTTAGACCATGCATAGAAGTGATTAGGAGGAAAGTAAGTCGACTTGTAGGTGTTGTACAATCTAATCGATTTGGCTCCGGGACCCAACTCTTCCTAAGAACCGTAAGACATAAACCAACTCGGTTCCTTTACAACATTAATTGCTTGCAACTTTGTAAACATGTTTGTATGATCAACACCATGAATCCCATATGACCCCATGACATCCTAGTGCTTTTAGTCATTTGTTTACATTTGTTAGTTCATTGTTTGCTTTACTTCATTACTTTCATTAGTTTAGAATACAACTACAAACCCCATCAATTGTGACACTAGCATAAATTGAGATAGATAGATTTAGAACCCAAAGCACACCGTCCCATGGATCAACCTCGACTTACCACTAACTAGTTGTTTGTTGAGTATTATAAATGTGTTTGATTGGATGTGACCCGACGACATCACCCATCAAAATGGCGCCGTTGCCGGGGACGGTGCTATGTGATTAAGTTCTTACTTGTTTGTCTATTTTAATTGTGCTTTCACCTTGAGGAACTTGTTCCTGAAGGATTGTTCTTACCATTTTTGTGTAGTTTCCATGCTTGTAGTTGTTTCCTTGTCTTAGCTATGATGATGGCTCAAGACATGACTCGTGGAGTATGTGGTGGATCTTTTGAGTATGACTATGGGTATGCGGAGTTTGAGAAGCAAGTCAACACAAACCTACCTTATTATTCATACAATGAAAATCTTAACTACTACCCCAAATTTTCCAACCAAAATCACCACATCCAATATCCACAACAACCACCCACTCAATACCCACTTCATAATGAATTTCAGTTGCCACAATACAACCACTTTCACACCCACCCACAACAAGAAGATGAACCCATTCAAAATGTGATTCTCCAAATGATGGGAGATCAACAAAACTTCTTCAAACAAATGCTAGAGGAGAGCCAAAATAGGGACAATGTTCTTCAAGGTATTGTTACCCATGGTGAGGAGTTGGCAAATCAAATTGCCCAAATAAAGGAAACCCAAGTAGCCACTCCCCACCCATCCTTTAACATTGTCCATGAATGCGGGTTTGAAGGGGTAACCTTTGACATGGAAAATGAGAAGTGGGAAAAGCCAACCTCATTGAGCTCTTGTGAGTACGAAAGTGTGGTGTTTGATGAAGAAGACGTGAGGTTGAGTAGCCAAGTACTCTTAGCCTTTGTGTGTATGAGGGTGTGTCTTTTGATGTGAACTTTGAGATGTTGGAGAAATAATTGAATGAAGCGCCCATTTATGATTCATATGAAGATAGTAATGATGACAAGACCATAAAAGAGGCCTATGAAGAATACGTATCTTACAAAGACCTTTGGAATAGGGAAGAAGAATGGACTTGTGATATCACCTTGCTTGAAGAGCCTATCCTTGAGATATTTGAAATATCTTATCATGAAGATGAATGTCCCTTCCCTATTGCCCATGAAGATTACTTAGCACCCACCATGGAGCCAATGATTGTTGGAGATGATATGGTGGACCTTCTTCAAAAGGTCAAAGCATCATACAAAGGATATTTGATGGAAAAGCTCAAAAAGAAACTTGCACATGAAGCTACTTGTGGAAATTTGGCACCCACAACATCAACTCCAAAGGTACCCCGTCATCAATGCTATGAGAATTCTCCTTCTACTCTTGAAGGATTGATAAATTCAAAAGCTATCATCATCACCAAAGTCGAAGAAGAAGGTAGTGGGTGGAAGTCTCCGTACAACCATGAACCATACTTCCTACCTTACGCTAACAAGAATCATGGGCTAATTGGTTTGAAGCATCGTGAATATTCAAGTGCCAAGAAGAGGAAGAAAACAAGAATGAATGACAAATTCCCTTGGCCAAGCTTCGTCTTGAAGTTAAGCAAACCATACTTATGCTTATTTGGAGCTTGTTCACAAGCTTTTGATCTTCTATTAAGAGCCTTGAGCTCTATGGACAAGAATTTCTACAATTTGAACTAGTTTGGTGGAGTTCTATCTCAAACCACCATTTGTAAGATATTTCTAGGACCTTTACCTTGTATAATATTGTACATTTTAGCATTGTTATTTATAATTTCTTGCATGAGAGTAGTGAGAGAGAGTTCCCTTACATTTTTATTGAGCAAAATTTCAGAAAAAGAAAAGGAGGAATGACAAAAGGGTGTAAGGGTACGATCTTGAAAAGAAAAGAAAGAAAAGACTGAAGAGCAGCGGAAGACGCTCGTCCCAAAAACAGTACGCTCGTCTTTTGTTCCTCCCAGAAGAAGCAGGATCCCTGTAATGAAATCCGAGCGGATTTTTGCTAGGACGCTCGGACCAAATGCAGCAAGACGCCCGTCCCGTGCATGAAGACGCTCGGATTTCTGCGTTTTCCTCGGATTATCCGCCCAGGCCCGACCCTCAGCCGCTCGTCCCACCCCTCTTTTCTATAAAAATACCCTAACCATCCCTCATTTCCTCATATTATCTAAACAAAATCCACTCACCTTCCTCTTCAAACACTCCCTTTCCAACAAAACCCAACCAAACCCTAACTTTCCCTAATAAAAAATGATGAACCTCAAGGGAAAAGCCAAGAAGCTTGTTGAAGCCGCTACCAAGAAACGCAAGGGCTCATCTTCTTAATCCCCTTAACAAATGGTAGTACCAAGGAACTTTCATCCCGTGATAAGAGGAGGGGTGGAGCAACTTGAGTACTTCCCGGAGGTACTCTTCACATCCGATGAACACCGCGCTAAGTTTGTCAAGTTGCTAGGTAAGCATTACGAACCCACTCAGTTTATTGATACTAGGGTGTTAGAAATCCTAGGGATAAGGTACCAGACCGAAATGTTCTTTGACGGTCTAGAGATTGGGAAATTATTCCATGCCCATGAAGAGACGTACCTTAGCCTTACCTTGGAATTTTTGAGTAGCCTTCGTATTGTTTCAAACACACGGAACGATGTTGGTATGGAGTTCCGGTTGTGAAACCTTGACCATAGCCTATCACTTGACCAATTTGCTCAAATTTTTGGTCTTATTGTACCAACAAACAACATAAACAAACCCTCCAATTTTGATGTGGACCTAGTATGGAAGGCTATTTCCGGGAGGGATTTCATTCACCAAAAACAATGCTACACCTTTGCTATTCAACACCCGGTGATTCGGATCACCGAACGTTTCGTAGCCGGCACCATTAATGGGAGATATGAGCAAGATATGTGCACTCTCCTCGATTTGACATTTCTTGAGTCCTATCTAAATGTCAGGGGGACAAGGAGGTACAACTTCAATACCCCCCTTGAGATGCTTACGAGATTCTATGATTTCTCTCAAGGGAACTCCCAACTTAAGACCTTCATGATGGGAGGTCTAATTACTATCTTGGCAAACTACCTTTATCTCGGGTTCAACACCCATGGGACTTATACACCTCTTGAGGGTAGTAATTTGATTGATGAGGATGCCGTCTTCAACCACCACCGGTGGTGTGCCTACACTCAAAATGGGAGTGTAGAATGGTTCACAAAAGGGTGTTCCTCTATTGTTCTTTCGTTGTGGAATATACCCGGTACCGACCCAAGGTTGAGCCCGTATTCGCCTAGGCCGAGCTACCTTCTCGACATCCAAATCCTCGCCAACCCCCCTCAAAGAGAGGAGGTACCCCGCCAACCTCAACAACCTCGTGGGATACCGGCAAGGCCCATTGCCCCGCCATCCTAAGTGCCTATCCCACCATACCCTACTCCTCATACGCCATATGCACCACAAATCCCAATGCTCCGGATATGCATGACTTGATGAACCTTATGAAGAGGGTTGATATCGGAGTACACGAAGGGCGGGTCGATAACTACATGGCCCTTTATCGTCAGTACTACCAAATGGCAAAACAAGGGTATATCAACCCTAATGGCCCTCGACCATCTTGGGCTCAACCACATCTTTTGTTCCCTAATCAAGGGAACCAAGCCGGGAACTTTGATGGTCAAGGTGGAGGATACTCTGGTCAAGGAGGAGGGTATGACCAAGGAGGAAGCTCTAATAGGTATGGCTACCACCAAGATGATGATGACGAGTGAGAGATGCCTACCTTACCACCTCCATTTGTACGATACTCTTCTCTCCCTCTCTTTTATATAATGCATTGCATTTAGTTTAGCCTTCACTTGCATTTGTATTATATTTCATATTGCATTTGCATTAGCTAGTTCATATAGTATAATTTGCATTGTATTATATTCTACATGACTCATGTAAAATAATTGCATATAGATTAGAATACATAGCCACTAATGACCAATCCTATTCTTTTCTTCACTAGAAATAATGTTCAAATTGGTTTGGGGAGGTTTGATCATAAGTGACTTAAGCATCTAGCATGCATCATATAGTATAGTTTAGATTGCATTCATTTGTTATATATGTCATATAGAATTGCATTTAGTTAGAGCATGCATTCATTCATAACATTGCATTTGCACTTCAATTTCCATAAAAACTTTAAAAAAGACAAAAAACATGTATTTCTTTTCCATTCCTACTCCTACATGTACATTGAGGACAATGTTCAAAATAAAGTGGGGGATGGAAATTTATATTTCAAAAATGCATAAAAATTGAAAAATTTCGAAAAATCACAAAAATATGTCTTTTAATTTCATAAAATCGAAAACCATAAAAATTTGAAAATTTCAAAAACTCAAAAATATGTTCATTTCCTTTATAGTGTAGTCTTGTGAATATATATTGTTTGTATATATTGTGTTTGCTCATCCTTGTTCACATTTATCGACTATGCCACATCCGAGACATGAGGATATTGAAGACCGCATGGTATGATCTTTCCAATCTCCTTTTTCCTATTTATGTTAATGACTATGTGTCTTTATTTTGATTGATGCGGTAAAAACAATGTGAATTTAGGATTGCATTTAGATTATTTGGCATACTAGTTGGTAGAAGCATATGCATTAGGTTGTATATATGTTAGTTGCATCATGGCATATAGTTTGCATGTTAGAAAAATTTTGTGAAACCGTCTACTTGGGAAGCTTGACAAGTGTATATAGGCCCTAGTAGATGCTTTTTCTTTATAAGACTTTACTCGTTAGAATACTTGTAAAACACCCGAGGATGTGTCATGCTAGTATCCTTTGACCCATGGATTAAGGCCTAGTCAAGAGTACCTTGTGTTGTGATAACTCCTTGGCTACCGTTTATTCCAAGGTGACCCTTGAAACCATGCAACCATCATTCATCCATGTTCTACAATATATTTTGTCATCAAAGGGAATGAGCGCAAAAATTGTTCAAATATTGAGTTCAAGAATTGAAATGAAAGTCAAAAAGTTTGCAAAATGCATCAGAAAGAAAAGAGGAGTCCAAAAATAAGAAATCCTAAGCTTCAAATATAAGGCACCCTCGTTACTAATTAGGGTGACTTTGAAAATGTTCAAAAGAAAATGCAAAAAGTTGAAAAGTTGTCAAGTATTGAAATGCCAAAAATAAAAAGAAATAGCATAAAGAAAGTGTTCTCAAATGTTATATGCCACAAGAAATTGGGGGGAAAAACAACAACAAAAAGCAAACTCCCAAATGAAACTCAATTACTATTGATCCCTTTATCCATCGTATCCATTTTTGTGCATGGTAGAGAGGGGACGACCCTTCTTCTTGTCTAGGCAAGAGGGGGAATTCCGCGATCCTCTAGTGTTTCTAACACCATAGGGAGTCTATTCTTGACAAAAGCATTTAACGATTGAGGACAAAGGTACCCTAGCTTGACACAACTTAGAGGTGATTTATTGGTATCCTTCTAGGCTTAGTAGTTTGAAGAAATGGCATCTATGAAGGAGTGTGTACCCTTGAATTGCTTCCCATTTAGATAATTTCCGCCACTTAGATGAGGAAAGTGGCTATTCTTTTGTAGATGCATCCATTACTTGATTTTGTGTGCTTTAATGTTTGGATGTGTCACCATTTTGGCAAGACCCACCTTGCCTTTCAAGAAGGCATCCTACCTCATGGTTGTCTTGTTGTGAGTTGAAGGGGCGGAGTGAGACCCGCTAATTGTCTCATTTCGGTTATATTATTAGGATAGTTTAAATAAAGGTCTAGTTTTTGTCACCTCTTTACTCGGGACGAGTAAAGGTTCGGTTTGAGGATATTTGATGTGACTCATATTTGCGCACATTTAGTCCCCTACTTGAATCTATTTTGCATATTATTATAGTGTCTCATAGCTATTTTACTCGTCAAATGCTTCCTATTTTGCTTTCCTATTACTTTGTGTTTGATTTATACGAAAGGAGACAATTAGGCGGAAAATTCCCGTCCCTTGAGCCTATTTGGAAGGACATTGACGATCTTGGTTGAACGAGTATTGAAGGAAGGGCAAAAACTAAAGACCAACATTGCAAGAATAAGAAGGATGTGAAGGGAAGCATTCTGAAGAGGAATCCGAGCGTCCAAGGAGCTAAGACGCTCGTCCAAGAAGCCAGCAATCCAAGCGTCCCGACTCCTCAGCCGCTCGTCCCTCCATGCAACAATCCGAGCGTCTTACCTCTTGGACCATGGCGTCTTCAGCAAAGATGCCCACCTCTCCGAAATATTTGCGATTCCCTGCTTAGAACTTAGAATTGTTAATTACTAGTTTAGCCTTAGTTAACCTAATGAGGCACTACTATAAATACCCCAATTTGATGATAATCAAAGGGGGCTTCCACATTAGAAAATCCTTTTAGAATAGATTAGGAGTAGATTAGATTAGATTACTCCTTAATCTTTCCACAAATTTCATATTAATCTCTCCTTAATTATTGTTCAAGTTTGTTACTTTTGGGTAATTGAAGACTATTGGGTTATTATTGGAGGATTGACAACCCTTCATCAATCAATCAAGTTCTCTTCTTTTATTCTTTGCTTTATTATTTGGATCATCTAAAGTTTGGTATAATTCCTTTACTCTTTATTGTTTATTTCCTCAAGCTCTTATCATGTTTATACTTGTTAATATGATTGACAACCTTGGTGACATGTTTCCTATGATAATGAGTGAGTAGTCTCTTAACTAGGATTAGTGGGTAAATAGGGGAAACTAACATGGGATTAATCATGCTTAATCTAATATGTTTTCATAATTAAATTACTTGCTTGTTGTGATGTCAACCTATGGACATGTTATGTTTGATGAAATGCTAAGCCTATGAATCCTTGCATTTTTACCCATCTCTTATTTACTCAACGAGATTTGTAAGATATAAACCAACTCGAGTCTTGTTAGACCATGCATAGAAGTGATTAGGAGGAAAGTAAGTCGACTTGTAGGTGTTGTACAATTTAATCGATTCGGCTCCGGAACCCAACTCTTCCTAAGAACCGTAAGACATAAACCAACTCGGTTCCTTTACAACATTAATTGCTTGCAACTTTGTAAACATGTTTGTATGATCAACACCATGAATCCCCTATGACCCCATGACATCCTAGTGCTTTTAGACATTTGTTTACATTTCTTAGTTCATTGTTTGCTTTACTTTATTACTTTCATTAGTTTAGAATACAACTGCAAACCCCATCAATTGTGACACTAGCATAAATTGAGATAGATAGACTTAGAACACAAAGCACACCGTCACATGGATCGACCTCGACTTACCACTAACTAGTTGTTTGTTGATTATTATAAATGTGTTTGATTGGATGTGACCCAACGACATCACCCATCACTATGACACCTTCCATTTGTCGAGGCTTGCCTGGTACCCGATATATTTTTTCCTCTGTTCTTCGTTTTCATTGCCTCTTTTTTATAGAAGGGTTTGTTACCTTCGATATGGATCCATATTGTAGGGGGTCGATGTGTTGATGAGGACCCAACCCCCAGTTTTCCCGACACATACCACCTTTCAGGGGCCGGGTGGTGTGGAGCTACAGTTGCACCTGCCAGAGCCTGCGATTGCTGAGGTGATCGATGCTGGCATGGAATGGAGGTTGACTGTTTTGAGGGTGAGTTTCTGATGTGAATACTCCCCCTTGTTTATACTTTACCTTGCATTTTTGTCTTATTGAAGGACTTTTCTGGTTATAGGTGTCGACCGCAAATCATCAGGCTTTGTGGCGGATGGCTAACCGGTGGAGGGCACTTGCTGATGACCTGGCTGCGAGGGAGTCTCGGCTGGCGCAGGTGCTTTTTGTTTGTTGTTTTGTGAGTTTTTGTGTTGCATTTTACGCTTTAGGCCTTAACGACCTGTATTGTGTTTAGCACGGTACTGCGGATCTGGCAGAGCTTGCTCGGGTCCGTGCGGAGTTGGACACAACGAGTCGACGATCGAGGCCCAGGGGTTGGGGATCATCGGTCGGGACCAGGAGTTGAGGCGTCGCGAGGACGGGTTACGGAGCCGAGATACGGAGATTGCCTCTCTCAGGGATCAGCTGGTTGCGGCGGAGGAGCTTCGCGTCACGATGGAGTACGAGACGTTGGAGAGCTCTCCGGAGAAGGGGCCCGAGTAGGAGGTGGTGTCTGCCTTGGCTGCGACTCCTCGTGAGACTGAGACTGGTCCACCAGGAGGTGCTTAGTAGTTTTAGTTGTTTGTCCGTGTTTTGGACTTTTGTTTGTACATATTTACATTTTGCGTGAGGCGGTTAGTATATGTGTGTTTTGGGATTGTGGTTTATTTGTGTTTTTGGCTTTTTTTTGTGTTGTGTTTCGGAAAAGTACTGTCAGCTGATAGTTCCCCTTTGCTTTACATTTGTTCCTGCATTGTTAGTGTAGAAAACAAGCAACAGGTAGCATGTACGCATTAACGTAAACAAGCCAAAAGTATTTGATGAAAACAAAAATAACCACGATGACTCAAAGTTAGAATTGGAATTAAAATTTTGAAAATTCCGCGACAAGTCGTCACGTTTGGATTTCTCAAAAGAAATTGATTTGAATTTTGAGAAATTAACTCGTGTTTGAATTAAATTGCATCGAATTTTGCTGAAATTGATTTGTGACTCGAAAAAACTAAAACTCAAACCGTCACGGGTGAATTTTAAAAGAGAATTTTGCGAGTGTATTTGATTTGACTTTTGTGAGATCAAGGCTAGACTTTGCAAGAGCTTGAACTTTGAAGAAAAATGATGTCGTGTTATCACTTTTCGAATTTTGTGGAAAATGCGAAAAAGCGAAAAATTTTCGGAATTTTCGACTGACATGGAAACGATCCGTCGCGGATCGGGGCGACTAGCCTTTTTTGACTCATATGGAAATGATCCATCGCGGATCAGGGCGACTAGCCCTTCCCACCTAAAAAAAGAAGAGAAAAACCCGTATGTTTAAAGCTGCGTCATGGAAACTGTGTCGGATTTCGTAAAACGCGAAAACAAGGAAATGTGAGTGTGAGAAAACACAAAAAAATCTGGATAGGCCCGAAGAGGCGCGAGTCCTATGGCAGGAGGTTTTAGGTGTCAGGAAGAAACACAACTTGAAAGGGACAAATCAAGGTGCGGATTTTGAGAACCAGCCTAAAGAGGCGCGAGGCCACGGGCGATGGAAGGGAGCTTCCCTTTTTTTCGGAAAAAAAGCGCTGATTGTTTTGTATAAATAGGGACGTTTGTACTTCATTGTTTCATCATCTGACACACGAAAAACATCTCCACAAAAACCTTTCTTCTTCTTCCTCAAAATTATTCATAGATGCTTTCGAAAATAAGTTGCGACATTGGTGTCGGGATTCGTCACCTCCCGAAAAGTATCAACTCGTTGTAATGGGAGTTAGTCAATTGTTGGTGCTTCGTCAAGTCAAGGTGAAATCCTCGTTTCTTGAAGCATGCTCTCAGTTTTGCGATTCGAAACATCATGTTTTCGTTTTCCCGAAAGGTGAAATTTGTCCTCTTGCCGAAGAAGTGGGCGTCATTGGCGGATGGCCGGGTTGTACTCCGTTGATTTCCCCGACTCGGTTGTGTTACAAAGAGAAGTTTCGTTCAATGTTGGGCTTGTCAACAAGCCAAGTCAAATTTCTCCTTACTCCCCATGGTGTGGATATGTTGGCTCTTATCAACATTTTCTCAGACCGGTTGGATGTCAATGTTTCGGAGGTGGCTAGTAGAAGGAATCTTGCCTTTTGCCTAGTGCATGCATACCTCCTTGTCAATGCCTTGAAGAAGGAGGGGTCCAAATGCTATGGTAGTATGACCCTTGTGCATGTGGTTGAACAAATGGAGCATGGTAGGGATCCATCATGGTTGGTGCTTGGCGAGATCATCCAAACTTTGGACAAGAAGGGCTCTTGTGGAGAAGCTCCCTCGTTCGGATTGTTGGAGTAGTGTCCTCCACAATGAGTGCGTTTACATATTAAATCTCGTAAAAGTAATATCAGGGATTTATTTATTTATTTGTCAGCTGGTCATCGTTAATCGGTAATGATTGGCTGACTAGAGTTTGACATTACTGTCGTGTGACGACGGTGATCAGCTGACCCCTTTAGGTCACACCTATAAGATGACGCCCAAATAGAATAAATTAATTGTTTGTATGAGATACGAGATAATCAATTCCTTGTATTATTTGACTCTTAGTTAGTCACATAAATGTATTATTTGATGACGGGTTACGAACTCGGGACAAAGAGATTTGTTATTTAATTATGAGATATTTAAATAATAAATGATTAGAATTTATTAATTAATTGTTAATTAATTAATTTTATACGATATGTGTATAAGTTTTGAGGTACATTCAATTAGCTATTAAATTTTACAATAAGTTGTAAAATTAGCTAAATGGGTTAATATTGACACATTGTATGTTGATAAAATGGTCTTATGATTACTTAATGGTTAAGTAGTTATTGGTAGTTAATTTATATTATTTAAGTGTTAAATAATAAAATTAATATTTAATTATGTAAGATAATTAAATATAACACTAATAAGCATTTGTGGGGCAAATGTCGAAAACCGAAATGGACCAAATACAGTCCAATTGTTCCGGTTTTTTAGAGGACTACATGTGTCCATTAAGTGGCAAATTCCACTACATTTTGTTCCCCATATTTGGCTATAAATACCCATCTCTTCACCTCATTTTCTAAGTTGAAAAAATTTGAAGAAAATTTGGTCCTTTATTTGTGCTTTGGCCGGTTTTCATCATCACCAAAAAGACCAATATTTCTTCTTATTTTCTTCATCATTTTTCATCTTAAAACACATATAAAAACTTACTAATAATATTATCAAAGTAGTAATATTAATTAGTACATCAAATATACAATTACAAGGTTACTACCATTATTAACTAGTTATTAATTTTAGTAGTTTTTGGGTTGATTCTTGGGTGCCACCAAAGGAGATTACCTATATTGGTAATTGGTGTTATTAGAGGATCATCCTTATTGTATTAGCACAAGAAAAACATCAAGGAAGGAGTCCTTGAGTTGTGCCCATTTTGCCTTATAACAATGTAAGGAATTTTTGTCTTAAGATGGTTTTAGACCATCTCTTTTATACATTCTTTTGCATGCATGTAGATTTAGACCACTTTTAATTAACTTGTAATTTTAATATCATAAGATGAGTATTAATATGGTCTAAATAACTAACAAGTGGTATCAGAGCATTGTTAAATACATGCATGTTGTCTTAAGACGATTTTAGTAATTTATGAGATAAATTAATAAAATTGATATTATGTTACTAAAAATCGTTTTATCACATAATATAGTCTTGCATGTAAATAATCTGGTCTTAGGATGATATGGGACGAAAATTTGATTTTTGTTAAATTTTTCCACTTTTTATAACTTAAAATGGCATAAAATTGAGTAAAAATGCATTAAAAATTAATTAAGAGTTAATTAAATTGGGTTGCATGTTAATTTTATGCATATTTATTTACAAATAACCATATGCATGTTCTATTTATGAGAAAAATAGAAACTTTAAATTAATGTAATTAATTTAGGTTGTTTATTAATTTTTATTTGATAAAAATGGGTAAATAATGGTTATTTTGTAAATAAATATTGATTTAATTTTAGGGCTCGAAATTACTGAATTTTTAGCTCCTGGAAATTGTTCCAAAATGTATAAAATTTTATTTTAAGCCATTTCAATTTTTATGGTTTGATTTAGAATTAAATCGTAAAAATTATTGCTTTACCGATTAAATTGTGAAATCTTTTTAAATAAATTTTAAAAACAAAAATTTTCACTTGCATGGCATTTTTGGTGTAAGACTAGAATGTTCATGGTTTTGAAATTTATTTTTCCAAGAATTTTTATATTAAATGGAATTTTTGTATGATAATTGTGAATTATTATATCTTTTTTTGTCACAATTGTATTTTAATTCCCATATAAATTCAAGATAATTGTTGAGAATAATTATTTTGATATTAGACCAGATTAATATGATGAGTAAGTCTTAAAATTGTTTTAAGAATTGATTATGAATTTTTATTGGTAAAAATTAAAAAGGCAAGCTCAAATGATCATTGTTGGTAAGTTAGACGATTTGGCATGTCATTTTCCATAATGCATTTTATTATTCATTTAGATGAATGGTTTTTAGAATTATAATTATGTAATTTTTCCTAATATGGCCATAGGTAGAAGTTGGTATTTCCCGAAATGTAAGGGAATATCGACTTGTTTTGTAATTAATTGCGATTTCGTATCGCCTAATTTGTAATTAATTAATAGTTTTTATTTTAATTTTATTACAAATTGTATAATAGGTTATTGTGATGTAATTTAATTATTAGTAATTAGATGAAGCATCTAAAGACGGAGTTTTCATGAAGACGGTCTTTTCGGAAAGGCGTTAGAAATCCTAAAGAAGGAGGCCTATTTATGAAGACTCGAGGACCAAGGAGTTGGTTTAGAAGTGTAATAATTTTAGTTAATTAGATTAACTAGGTGGCCATATTAGGACTTGTTTGTTTTAATTCTTTTATGCATTCATGCCAAATCGTCACTACATGTTTTATTTTTTTTGTTATCGATTTAATTGTCTAGCATTCACCAATTTAGTTCACTTAAAAGTGATAGACAATTAATTTGATAAGATCTCTCACATTTGTTTAAAATTGAGATTAAGCCTTACCAAATAATAGCACCTATGAATCCCTTCTTCATTAGAGGTAGGTTCGGATTACCGAGGTACACTCTTTTTACGTTGGGTAAGTAGGGTAATAAAAGTTATTACGCGTGAAAATTGGTTGGACTCAACGGGATAAATATGGGTTGAATCGGTCCACCGTGCCCATATTTATTCAGGGGCTAAAAGATAGATTTTAAGAAAATCCGTCAACCAAGAGTTCTAGTAGTAGAATCGGTCAAAGTTGTTGACTCACCAAATTTATATAAATGTGGGTTGAATCGGTCCACCGTGCCCGTGTTTATATAAAATTGGTCTTGGAATCATTTATATAATTCAGTGGGAGATCATTATATAAATGGGAACTTGTTAAATAGTTTCACAAGTTAAATATTTCTAGACGATAAATGTTAATCTTTCCTTTATTTCCTTTGTAGTAATCACGATGACTTCTACTAGTGAAACCGCCACAATAGCTAGAGATTCATGGCTACGTTCTTTTATGGACAAATATGTTTTAAAAGCCGACGGTAGTAATTTTAAAGATTGGGAAGAACAACTTCGATTAGTTGCCGCAGGTGATGGCAAATGACGTTACCTTGTCGATCCCTCTCCCCCTTCGCCTAGTACTAGAGCCACTGCCGATGTAAGGGAGGCTTTTTCAAATTATCAAAAGGAATCATTGCAATAAAAAATGTTTTGCTTTTTTCAATGGATCCTGCTTTACAAAGGCAATGTGTCAAGTTTCGTGATGCACATGAAGTATTCTCGAGGCTTTCAACTATGTTTTCTCAAGCCCCGAGAATAATTGAAGATGACACCATTGTTCGTTTCTTTGAGGCTAACCTCAAAGATGGTCAACCTGTAAGTTCACACGTACTTAAAATGATTGAGTACGTCGAAACTTTAGAGGGGTTGGGATGCAAGATCCCCGACGAACTTGTGGTGGACCGAGTGCTCCACTCTCTCTCGCACGTCAAGGGATTTACCCAATTTAGGGTAAATTATAATATGACGAACATGAAAAAGAGTTTACATGAGCTCCATTCTCTGCTTGTGCAAGCAGAGAAGGACATGGGATTGAGTGGGAGTACAAGGAAAGATGTGCTTGCGATTAACGTGAAGGGGAAGAAGCAGTTTAAGAGGAACGCAGGTAAGAAGCCCGTTCAGGTGGAGGGCAAAGGTAAAGCAATTGCGAATTGCTCTACCAAGCCAAAATCCATAAAGGGTAATCCTCTTAAAGATACTTGTAATTATTGTAATAACAAGGGACATTGGAGACGTAATTGTACAAAGTACCTGGATGACATAAAAGCTGGCATTGTGAAGCCGACATGTAATTTCTCAACTGAATCTTTTATGATAGACATAAATTATGCGTCAAATACAACTTGGGTATTAGATACTGGTTGTGGTTCTCACTTGTGCAATCATTTGCAGGGCCTAAAAAGCATAAGAAAGCTAAACAAAGGTGATGTCGATCTTCGAATGGGAAACGGGTCTAAAGTAGCTGCCGTCTCAGTAGGAACTTATGTACTTAGTTTAGCTTCGGGTTTGGAGTTGCATCTTAATAATTGTTATTTTGTACCAACGCTATCTAGGAATATAATTTTCGTATCTGTGTTAGACACAGAAGGGTTTTCTTTTGTAATTAAAGACAAGTGTTGTACTTTTTCCCTTAATGGGATTGTATATAGTCAAGCTATTTCAATCAATGGTATTTATATTCTAGATACTTGCAACGATGTTTATCATTTAGATAATAAAAGACTCAAAACAGTTGATCCTGATCAATCTTATTTATGGCATTGTCGATTAGGACACATCAACGAGAAGCGCATTAAAAGACTAGTGTCGACTGGTGTAATTAAACCTTTTGATTTCGAATCATTTGGTACATGCGAATCTTGTCTTCTTGGCAAGATGACTCGTTCACCTTTTCTAGGAAAAGGATCTCGAGCTAGTGAGTTATTGGGTTTAATACACACCGATGTGTGTGGCCCAATGACGATCCTGCTAGAGGTAATTATGACTATTTCATTACTTTTACCGATGACATGAGTAGATATGGGTATATCTACTTAATGAGGTATAAAAGTGAAGCTTTTGATAAGTTCAAAGAGTTTCAGAATGAAGTAGAAAACCAATTAAATAAGAAGATTAAAGCATTACGATCAGATCGTGGTGGGGAATACTTAAGCAATGAATTTAAAGATCACCTTATAAACTGTGGTATTGTATCTCAGTTAACTCCTCCTGGCACACCACAATTAAATGGGTGTATGCGAAAGGAGGAATCGAACTTTATTAGATATGGTTCGATCGATGATGAGTCAAACAGAATTACCTAAGTCATTCTGGGGTTTTGCCATTTTATCTCTTTGTACAATCACTTAATAAAAGTCCCATTAAAGCAACTGACAAAACTCCATATGAGATATGGAAAGGGAAAGTCCCAAATCTGCGATACATGAAAGTATGGGGTTGTGATGCTTATGTCAAGAGCAAGTCTGACGATAAGCTTGCACCTCGTTCTGAAAAGTGTATTTTTGTAGGCTACCCTAAGGAAACTTGTGGATTTTACTTCTACAATAGTAACGAGAACAAAGTGTTTGTGGCTCGTGAAGCTGTCTTTCTAGAAAAAGAGTTTATTTCTAGAAGACAGAGTGGGAGAAAATTTGAACTTGACGAAGTTCAAGAGCCACAAACTGATATGACAATACAGGAAGATGTTCCTTCTACGTCTGAATCGGTTATTGTTCCTTCCGAACCTAGGAGGTCGAAAGGGTTAGTCTTGACTGATAGATACCTTGGTATTATCGAGGAAGATGGTGACTATGAGGTTTTACTTTTAGAAAGTGATGAACCCAAGACCTATAAAGCGGCTATTATGAGTTCTGACTCTAAGCTATGGCTCAAGCATGCAATCCGAAATGGATTCCATGTACGATAATCGGGTATGGGACTTGGTTGACTTACCTAAAGATGTTCAACCTCTTCAGTGTAAGTGGATATTCAAGATTAAAATCGGCATGGATGGACAGAAAGATGTCTACAAAGCTAGATTGGTTGCAAAAGGTTTCACTCAGGTTCATGGTTTACACTATGATGAAACTTTTGCACCAGTTGGTATGCTTAGATCTGTTCGGATAATGTTAGCGATTGTTGCATTTCATGATTATGAGATATGGCAAATGGATGTCAAAACCGCTTTCTGAAGCGGGTTTGGAAGAGGAAGTGTTCATGACACAACTCGAGGGTTTTGTGGATCCTAAGAATCCTAACAAAGTATGCAAACTTAAGAGATCCATTTATGGTCTTAAGCAAGCGTCAAGGAGTTGGAATCATCGTTTTGATCATGTTATTAAACAGAATGGTTTTTCTTGAAGTGTTGAGGAACCATGTTTATACATGAAGTTTAGTGGGAGTAAAGTTGTTTTCTTACTTCTTTATGTGGACGACATATTACTCATTGGGAATGATGTTGATATGCTTGCTTCTGTTAAGAAGTGGTTGGGAAATCACTTCCAAATGAAAGATTTGGGAGAAGCTCAGCGCATCTTGCGTATCCGGATCTATAGGGATAGATCCAAAAGGATATTAGCATTGAGTCAAGAAGCCTATATCGATAAGATTCTTGACCGATTCAATATAAAAAACTCCAAGAGAGGTTTTCTACCTATGGGCAATGGGATCACTTTGAGTAAGTCACGGTGTCCTCACGAGCCTAAGGATATTGAACGCATGAAATCGATTCCCTATGCTTCCGCTGTTGGATCGATCATGTATGCTATGATGTGTTCTCGTCCTGATGTCTCGTATGCTTTGAGTATGACGAGCCGTTTTCAGAAACTCCAGGTGAGAGTCACTGGATAGCTGTCAAGAATATTCTGAAGTACTTGAGAAGGACTAAAGATTCATTCTTAGTGTTTGGAGGAGAATCTGAATTACGTATAAGAGGTTATACGGATGCCAGTTTCCAAACCGATAGGGATGATTTGAAATCCCAGGCTGGTTTTGTTTTTTTGTTGAACGGAGGGCTGGTTTCTTTGGAGAAGTTTCAAGGAGTCTCAGGATCTGATTCTACAACGGAAGTGAGTACATTGCGACCTCTAAAGCGCAAAGGAAGTTGTTTGGATTAGGCAATTTTAGAGGGACCGAAAGTAGTTCCGACCGCCGAGGATCCTATCACTTTGTATTGTGATAACAGTGGGGCTATTTTTCAAGCAAAAGAGCCCAAGTCTAGTAACAAGTCTAGACATGTACTTAGGAAATTTCATGTAATTAGAGATTTAATCGAAAGGAAAGAAATTACAGTTTGTAAGGTTGGGACAGCTGACAACATCGCTGATCCTTTAACCAAACCTTTGTCTCAAGCTAAACATGATAGTCATGTAGTTTCGATGGGGTTGAGACGAATGCCAGAACTGTTGAAAATTATATGATATGTAATAATCAAATATTGTATTTATTATTTCATATGTGATAAGTTGCATTTATCGTTATATTGATTTTATGTCCGAATTTATATACTTTGTTTTCTCCAAATAGGTTGTAAAGACAATGTCGAACCCTATTAAGTGAACTGGATTAACATTGTATTTTGTCCCTAGTTACTTAATGAGGTGACGTCTCGGAGTGACTAGATTGTGAGGCGATAGATGACGAGTTCGATTGTCATATGGTCATAATGATGTCGGTCGATTACATAGGCATATTGTGAGACAATTTGTCAGACAGTGACCGTTTATAGAGTCCTTTTATGGCTAGGTCGTGGCGAGGACTTCTATTTATTCCTTCGAGTCAATTCTTTAGACTGGTGACTATTTGTCTGAGTTGGTACGGTTTTCGGTGGCTTTGGTTTTTGTTCTAGGTCGCACCGTAAAAGGAGGCCGATGAGCATTTATTGGGTCATTGTGATCTCAGATCGAATGAAGAAAATAGGTCAACGGGATTGTCCTTATAAGTTATATTTTATCTCAAGGCCACTCGAGGAGAGATGACTGTGAATGCGTGGCCACGCTCGGATGAGATCTATAGTAGATTATCCGGTCGACCCGGTCATTCTCGATCGAGGAAACCACTTTATGATATGATCACGTGCAAGAACGACCTGGAAGACATCTTGCATTGAGTGGGAGATATTATTGGACAAGAGAATTGGTAACGCACACTTGTGTCAGACAAGTGGGAGATTGTTGGAGTAGTGTCCTCCACAATGAGTGCGTTTACATATTAAATCTCGTAAAAGGAATATCGGGATTTATATTATTTATTTGTCAGCTGGTCATCGTTAATCGGTAATGATTGGTGACTAGAGTTTGACATTATCTTTGTCGTGTGACGGCGGTGATCAGCTGACCCCTTTAGGTCACACCTATAGGATGACGCCCAAATAGAATAAATTAATTGTTTGTATGAGATACGAGATAATCAATTCCTTGTATTATTTGACTCTTAGTTAGTCACATAAATGTATTATTTGATGACGGGTTACGAACTCGGGACAAAGAGATTTGTTATTTTATTATGAGATATTTAAATAATAAATGATTAGAATTTATTAATTAATTGTTAATTAATTAATTTTATACGATATGTGTATATGTTTTGAGGTACATTCAATTAGCTATTAAATTTTACAATAAGTTGTAAAATTAGCTAAATGGGTTAATATTGACACATTGTATGTTGATAAAATGGTCTTATGATTACTTAATGGTTAAGTAGTTATTGGTAGTTAATTTATATTATTAAAGTGTTAAATAATAAAATTAATATTTAATTATGTAAGATAATTAAATATAAGACTAATAAGCATTTGTGGGGCAAATGTCGAAAACCGAAATGGACCAAAAATACGGTCAATTGTTCCGGTTTTTAGAGGACTACATGTGTCCATTAAGTGGCAAATTCCACTACATTTTGTTCCCCATATTTGGCTATAAATACCCATCTCTTCACCTCATTTTCTAAGTTGAAAAAATTTGAAGAAAATTTGGTCCTTTATTTGTGCTTTGGCCGGTTTTCATCATCACCAAAAAGACCAATATTTCTTCTTATTTTCTTCATCATTTTTCATCTTAAAACACATATAAAAACTTACTAATAATATTATCAAAGTAATAATATTAATTAGTACATCAAATATACAATTACAAGGTTACTGCCATTATTAACTAGTTATTAATTTTAGTAGTTTTTGGGTTGATTCTTGGGTGCCACCAAAGGAGATTACCTATATTGGTAATTGGTGTTATTAGAGGATCATCCTTATTGCATTAGCACAAGAACAACATCAAGGAAGGAGTCCTTGAGTTGTGCCCATTTTGCCTTATAACAATGTAAGGAATTTTTGTCTTAAGATGGTTTTAGACCATCTCTTTTATACATTCTTTTGCATGCATGTAGATTTAGACCACTTTTAATTAACTTGTAATTTTAATATCATAAGATGAGTATTAATATGGTCTAAATAACTAACACGGATCTCCAAGGATCCTCCAAGTGTGGCTATTGGAGAGGCCAAGGTATGTAGAGCCTCCGGTTAATTCTTCTTCTTACTCCTTCCATCATCTTACCATGAGGAAGAAATTGTATTCGGATAGTTTTGCATCCACCGAGTCCTTTTGGACCTCGAGATTGGCGGAGGAGGGTGGTCCTCATATCCGTTGGGTGGTGCCATGGTGGCACTTGAGGTCCTTCATGGGGTTGCCTGCTTCGGTTGCTAGTTCTTGTGCTTTGATGGTGGTGGGCTTGAAGGTCGTTTCCTTCATTTATCCCGAAAGGCTCATGAGGCAAATGGGGCGTCAACATAAGGTGCCCGCTCAAGATACTCTTGTCCAAGAGAGTTTTTTCCGGAACTCCGAGCTTGTGGAGGTCTTTCAAAGGTGGTGGGTCACTCGGCCAATTTGGGAGGTACCAAACCCCGTTGCCACGACATGGGTGACTCCCGCTTATATCAAGTGGTCAAGAGATCAAGCCTTGGAGGAAAGGTCCAAATCTCGTAAGGGCGAGGTCGACGACTTGAAGTATAGAGAGGTTGGCAAGGCCAACCGTGCCTTCTTTGACGACTTTGTTGATGGAGCTAGCCCGGATGTAATGAGGCCACCAACGAGGAGAAGCTTGGGTCCCAAAGAGGTAGTGGGCCGTATATGGGCTCGTCTTGGGCCGAGTTTGGGGTAATGCAAGAGACTGGAGGCCGTCACCGTTGTAGATCCGTTGAGGATCCATTCCGAAGAGGTCGTTCATGCTAGGCGGGCCAACAAGAAGAACAAGGGGAAGATGTACCCCGAGGAAAAAGGCAAGGGTAGAATGGAAGAATGAAGATCTCCATTACCCACTTTATTATTATGTTGTATTAGTGTTGTCAGTTTTTATTATGTTGTACTAGCTATGTATTGTGTGTTTTGTGTTAGTTTTACTATGTGAGATGTCTTAGTCGACATCCTAGCTTTGACAAGTTGTAGACTTGCTGAGCATTAGTTTTTGTCAAATTTGTAATCCTTCTCATTATTAATTAAATAAGAGGATTGCTTGTGTCGAAAGAAATTGTGAACGCTTGTTTCTTCCATCCATTTTGTAAAGGCAATTCACTTTGAATTATCATGAACACCGCACTTGGAGAATCGGATTTTTTTAGGAGGGAGAAAGGCTTCTTTTTATATTTTTGTGGAAAAGGGAATGTTTTTCCCTTCTTATTTTTTATGTTGATATGGGGTTGTTTTTTTTGATTGATTTGTGTGGATGGTTGTATCCTTCTTGTGTAAGAAAGGACTGCCTACGTATCCACCTGAAAAGGTGAAATCAAACCATGCTCGTAATTCGAAAAGTTTTGTTAATTTATTTTGGGTTTTGTGGTTGTATCCTTCTTGTGTAAGAAAGGACTGCCTACGTATCCACCTAAAAAAGGTGAAATCAAACCATGCTCGTAGTTTAGGTGTTTGGTTTAATTTGTTTGGGTGCAAATGGATGTTGCCTTTGACAGATCAAAGGACGATTGAAACGGGGCAAGGTGCTGCAACTTAGACTCGATAAAACATGCAATTTCAAATCAGAACGCGTTGAGGAACTTGACTTGAATGAGGTACGGTGGTCGCTAGTTGTAAAACTAGGGCGAGGTTTGCTGGTTTCTAGGGTTCAAGGGTAGTATTTCTTGAGTTGGTCTAGGTTGGTCGGGTTTGTGAAATCCTTTCCGTCTAGATCATTCAGTCTCACTGCGCCCCCCGAAAGTATTTTCTTGACTAGGTATGGCCCGGCCCAATTGGGTTTGAATTTCCCCCTTGTATCGACGGGTAGTGGTGCTCGAACTTACTTCAGGACCAAGTCGCCTTCTTTGATGTTCCTGGGTTTGACCATTTTGTTGAATGTCCGTTGTATACGTCGTTGGTATAGCTCGACGTTGTGCAAGGCGTTGAGTCGCCGTTCGTCTAAAAGCGTGAGTTGTTCGAACATTGGACGGGTCCATTCCGCCTCAGGAACTTGACTCTCCAGTAGGATGCATAGAGATGGGACCTCCAACTCTACTGGTTGAACCGCTTCCATGACGTATGCTAGGTAGAAGGGTGTGGCTCCCATTGGTGTTCGAATGGAGGTTCAGTATCCCCAGAGTGCGAATCGGAGTTTGCTTGGCCAATCGCGGTAATTATCTTGCATCTTCTTGATGATGGTGACAAGAGTTTTGTTTGCTGCCTCTACCGCTCCGTTGGTTTGGGGATGATAGGGGGATGATCGATGTCGCTTGATCTTGTAAGTATCGAGCAAGGCTTGTGTTTCCGCCCGGAAATGAGAGCCTTTGTCGCTGATGATTTCATGAGGTACCCCATATCTGCAGATGATGTTATCCTAGATGAACTAGGCTACTTGTTTTGCGGTCAAGACTGCATATCACTGTGCTTCTACCCATTTGGTGAAGTAGTCAATGGCGACGAGGACGAAGCAATGCCCTTTGGTGCCTACCGGGTTGACTTTCCCGATGATGTCGATGCCCCAGGTCGAGAAAGGCCAGGGTGATGTCATGGTGTATAAGAGGGAAGGTGGTATGTGTTGTATGTTGGCAAAGATTTGGCAATTGTGGCAATGTTTGACGTAGTTTCGGCAATCGGCTTCTATGGTGGTCTAGTAATAGCCTAACCGCATGATTTTTCGGGTCAGCATCATTGCGCTCATGTGAGGGCCGTATTCTCCGTCGTGGACCTCTCCCATGACTTTTTTGGCTTTGTGGTGGTCAATGCAAAGGAGAAGAATCCCTTGGGGTGTTATTTTGTATAGTTGTTCTTGGTTTATCACGAATTGTGATGCAAGTAAATGGATGGCTCTTTGTCCTCTTGTATCATAGTTGGGAGGGAATTCATTTTTGGTTTTGTAGTTGAGGATGGCTTGGTACCAAGGTTTGACATGGTTTTCCTCGTCAATGTTAATGGCGTAGATGTGAGTTGGCTCGCTCCTTCTCTCGACACATATGGGAATCGTTGTCATGTCGTCAGGTATGTTGACGAGCGCGGCAAGTTTGGCCAGGGCATCGACAAATTGATTTTCCTCTCGGAGCAAGTGGAAGTAGTCGACTTGGTCGAAGAATTCGGCCTCTTGATTTATTTTTGCTCGGTAGGGTGCTAAGATGTCGCTACGGATTTTACATGATCCGGACACCTGATTGATGATGAGTGAGGAATCGCCGTGGACCCTCAATCTCTTGATGCCAAGTGTTATGGCTGCTTGTAGGCCGATGAGGCATGCTTTGTATTCGGCAACATTATTGGTGACGGCGAAGTCCAGCTTGACCGAGATCGGAACATGTTCTCCCTCTGGTGATATTAGAAGGATTCCTACCCCGAAGCCTCTCAGATTTGATGCGTCGGTGTTAGCAGAAAGGATGTCTTCGTCAGGAAGTGACCATGTGTCGGTCGTTGGATCCTCGTTGACGGGATTTTATGCCAGGAAATCGGCGACTGCCCTTCCCTTGATAACCTTGAGGGGTACGAATTTGAGATCAAATTCAGATAGCATGAGTGTCCATCTAGACAGCCTTTCGTTTAGTACGGGTTTTTCGAAGATGTATTTGATCGCGTCCATCTTGGAGTAGATGTGAACCGTGTAGCTGAGCATGTAGTGCCGCAGTTTCTTTGTTGACCATACAAGGGCAAGGCATGTCTTTTCCAGTTGGGCTTACCTTGTCTCACACTCGATGAACTTTCTGCTGATGTAATAGATGGCTCGTTCTTCGCCGTCGATTGTTTGTGTTAGCATTGCTCCCATGGCTGTGTCGGTGACAGTCAGGTACATGGATAAGGGAATTCCTTGTTGAGGTGGCATGAGGACAGGAGGTTTGGATAGGATTTCATTTATCCTGTCGAATGCCTTTTGACAGTCGTCGTCCCAATCGGTGTGATCGGAGGCGCAAAGCTTCTTGAAGATTGGTTCGCAAATTATAGTGAGTTTGGCTATGAAGCGGCTGATGTATTGAACTTGTTCGAGGAATCCCCGAATCTCCTTCTCGTTCTTGGGCCGAGGCATTTATTGAAGAGCTTTGATTTTGGTAGGATCAATTTCGATGCCTCTTTTGCTGACAACATGTCCCAGGAGTTTTCCGGAGGTGACCCCGAATGTACATTTATGAGGATTCAGTCTCATGTTGTATTTCCGAAGGCGAGCGAAGAATTTCCGGAGGGCGTTGATGTGGCCGTCCCTTTCTTTTGATTTGACGATCATGTCATCCACATATACCTGCACCTCCTTGTGCATCATGTCATGTAGGAGTGTGGTGGCGGTTCTTTGATAAGTTGCTTCGGCGTTGATTAGACCGAAAGGCATGACCATATAGCAGTATGTACCCCCACTGTGTAGTAAATGCAGTTTTGTACATGTCTTCCTCAGCCATTTTGATCTGGTTGTACCCAGCATACCCATCCATGAATGATAGGAGGGCGTGCTCGGCGGTATTGTCCACCAGGATGTCAACATGTGGCAGAGGGAAGTCGTCTTTTGGACTTGCTTTGTTCAGATCCCTGAAGTCGATGCAAACCCGAATTCTCCCGTCTTTCTTGGGTACAGGAACTATGTTGGCCACCCAGTCAGAGTATTCGGACACTTTGATGAACCCGGCTTTGAACTGCTTGTCCACCTCTTCCTTGATTTTCAGGGCGCATTCGGCGCAACTTTTGCTTTACGGGTTTAGCTCCAGGTTTGATGGGTATCCTGTGTTCTACAATCTCTCTGTCGATCCCAGGCATGTCTTTGTAGGACCAAGCGAATACGTCCTTGTATTCGTGTAGGAGGTCGATGAACTGCTGTCTTTCCGAGGGGTAAAGGGTGGTCCCTATCTTAAGTTCTTGAGGTGTGTTGTCAGTTCCTACGTTAATAGGTTCGGTCTGTTGGAATAAGTGTCCTCCGACAATAATGCGATCACAACTGTCGATCATAATGATCACATGTTTAAATCTCATTTTAAGAATACATGTGGGAAGTAATTTTTACGGTCAATGGTCCACACATATCGGTAATGATTGGTGACTAGAGTTTGACATTATTCTTGTCGTGCGGACGGTGGTGATCATTTGATCCCCTTAGGTCATACCTATAGGGAAATACTCTTAATTGATTATTTAATTAATCGTATGCCGATACGAGTTAATTAAATTGCTTAAAATTGACGGATGATTTGTGAGTAAAATTAACGTGTCTCATTATAATTCGATTAAATTAGATACGGTCTAAGTAATCAAATTGTCTTGTTACTTAGATTAAATTATTGTTTACGAAACAATTGAAATTGAATGAATAATTTATTATAAATACAAGACGTTGTAATTTATAATTTGATAAACCGTTTTGGTACAAGTAATTACGAATTACTAGTCGATTTTGTATATGACATATTTTATGAGTATGTTGATTTTTAATATGTTAAAAATACATTACAATTTCACATGTCAAGTAACATGTCACATATGTCACAATTGACAAATGACAAAATAAAATGGACCTTCCATTTTATGTTATATGTACCGAAATATGGAGGGGATTGGGGTTTATAAATTGTGTTGATTATTTTAATAAGAGAAAACACAATGATTATAACCTAACTTATAGCCATGCATACCTAGTTTGTCTTGGGTATAAAAACAAGCTCATGCATTGGCCACCTTTCCCCCCTCCCCACCGGTTTTCTAGAGGAGAAAAGCCAAGGGTTTTTCTCTCAAATATTCACTACTTCACTTAACAATTTTCTATTGTTAGAAATTGTTATTCTCTCTACAATTTGTGAAAAACTTACAGAAATAAAAACCTCATAAATCACTCCTCTCTTGACCAAAATAAGAGAGAACAAAATTAATATTTTGTGTCCTAATTTTAAGTAAGATTAATATTATTACTAGTTCATAATAATATTGGTTATTAAGGGTATTCCTTGAGTATATGCTTTTGGGAGAGGTTCTAATTTGAACCTTGTTCATCCATTGTTGGAAAGCTCAAGAACTAACAAGAAGGAGATCTTGTTGGTGCCCAAAAAAAAAATCCGAAACACAAATGTAAGAAGTGACGATTTCTTCTCTACTTTGTTTTATGTTTGCATGCATAAGATCTTGTATTTATTTTATGACCAAATAAATTAATTCATATATGAATATATAACTATTGGAATTAATGAATCCTAACAAGTGGTATCAGAGCCTTAGGTTGTTTGCATGCAAATCGGTTTATTGTTTTTCCGAGTTAATCTTATTAACAAATAAAACTTGTAATTTTGTGTTTATTATGATATATCACGAAATCACCTTGCATGTTAAAGTTTCTGGTCCTAAAATTTATTTGGGATATTTTGGTTTATTTATGGATTTTATTGTTCATTTTATATATTATTGGCATTAAAATGTGATTTTTATGAGAAAAATGTCATTTTTGGACGAAAAATAGCTAAACTTCGAATATTTCAGTGGTTTTTGGATATGTTTTCACATATATTATCTACTGATGGCCTGTAAATTTTCATGTTAAAATAAGTTGTTTTGCTCGAAATATGAATTTTATAAGTTAAAATCGTATTTAAATGGGTAAATAGGTTAATATGAGTTATATTTCAAATCTGGTCATGGAAATTTAGTATGTTGTTACATGCAATTTTATAAGATGTGTGTAAAATATTTGGCTATAGTGAAGTCTTTTTGGCATGATTTATGAATTTTGATGAAAAATCACATAAATAGTGACTATAATTAGTTATAATGCTAAAACATACTTCATGACTAAAGAAAAACGTCACATGTTGCATTTTATCATATATTTCAGATCTAAAAGTGAAAAGTTGATGAAAATAAATTTTCTCATATTTTAATGGTCATATTTGTTAAAACCGATAAACCGCAACATTGTTTTTCTCGATAAATTTTCGAAATTTTTAATCTATGTTTTGAACATTATGAGTGTTATGGTATTTTTCCCGAATGTTCATGAGTCTAAATTTCAAATTTTGGAATTATTTGAAATTTTTATAATTTAATTTGGAGTTTATAATATAAAATTGTATTTTTGGGTCCATTATGAACAATATTAAGAAATCAAGTTTAACTATTGTCAAAATATTAGTGGAGACTAAGTTTTGAGTCCTAAGATGGTTAGGGTAATTAACTTGTACATAAATATGAATTTATGTAATTATTGTGATTTTAATAAGTTAAATCACGCAAATCCATAAAAATCGATAAAATATACGATATTGGCTCTTAAAAGGCGATTTAGCATAAAATTAAGCATGTTCATACATATTATAATGCTGCATTTTATTTATGATTGTCATATTTTTATCTTCAAAAGGTCAAAGCATCATACAAAGGATATTTGATGGAAAAGCTCAAAAAGAAACTTGCACATGAAGGTACTTGTGGGTGAAAGTCTCCGGACAACCATGAACCATACTTCCTACCTTACGCTAACAAGAATCATGGGCTAATTGGTTTGAAGCATCGTGAATATTCAAGTGCCAAGAAGAGGAAGAAAACAAGAATGAATGACAAATTACCTTGGCCAAGCTTCGTCTTGAAGTTAAGCAAACCATACTTATGCTTATTTGGAGCTTGTTCACAAGCTTTTGATCTTCTATTAAGAGCCTTGAGCTCTATGGACAAGAATTTCTACAATTTGAACTAGTTTGGTGGAGTTCTATCTCAAACCACCATTTGTAAGATATTTCTAGGACCTTTACCTTGTATAATATTGTACATTTTAGCATTGTTATTTATAATTTCTTGCATGAGAGTAGTGAGAGAGAGTTCCCTTACATTTTTATTGAGCAAAATTTCAGAAAAAGATAAGGAGGAATGACAAAAGGGTGCAAGGGTACGATCTTGAAAAGAAAAGAAAGAAAAGACTGAAGAGCAGCGGAAGACGCTCGTCCCGAGGCCTGGACGCTCGTCCTCAGCTTCCCTCCAGGTGGTGTTTAGTTCTGACACGAAATCCGAGCGGATTGCTGCCCCAGACGCTCGTCCAGAGAAAGACACCCATATTCTATCTTGGACGCTCGTCCTGTAGGATACCTGAAGAAAATTTTGGGACTGAACTAGAATCCGAGCGGATTCTGAAGAAGACGCTCGTCCAATTTCAGCCGCTCGTCCCAAAAACAATACGCTCGTCTTTTGTTCCTCCCAGAAAAAGCAGGATCCCTGTAACGAAATCCGAGCGGATTTTTGCTAGGACGCTCGGACCAAATGCAGCAAGACGCCCGTCCCGTGCATGAAGACGCTCGGATTTCTGCGTTTTCCTCGGATTATCCGCCCAGGCCCGACCCTCAGCCTCTCATCCCACCCCTCTTTTCTATAAAAATACCCCCACCATCCCTCATTTCCTCATCTTATCTAAACAAAATCCACTCACCTTCCTCTTCAAACACTCCCTTCTCAACAAAAACCAACCAAACCCTAACTTTCCATAATCAAAAATGATGAACCTCAAGGGAAAAGCCAAGAAGCTTGTTGAAGCCGCTACCAAGAAACGCAAGGGCTCATCTTCTTAATCCCCTCAACAAATGGTAGTACCAAGGAACTTTCATCCCGTGATAAGAGGAGGGGTGGAGCAACTTGAGTACTTCCCGGAGGTACTCTTCACATCCGATGAACACCGCGCTAAGTTTGTCAAGTTGCTAGGTAAGCATTACGAACCCACTCAGTTTATTGATACTAGGGTGTTAGAAATCCTAGGGATAAGGTACCAGACCGAAATGTTCTTTGACGGTCTAGGGATTGGGAAATTATTCCATGCCCATGAAGAGACGTACCTTAGCCTTACCTTGGAATTTTTGAGTAGCCTTCGTATTGTTTCAAACACAAGGAACGATGTTGGTATGGAGTTCCGGTTGTGAAACCTTGACCATAGCCTATCACTTGACCAATTTGCTCAAATTTTTGGTCTTATTGTACCAACAAACAACATCAACAAACCCTCCGATTTTGATGTGGACCTAGTATGGAAGGCTATTTCCGGGAGGGATTTCATTCACCAAAAACAATGCTACACCTTTGCTATTCAACACCCGGTGATTCGGATCACCGAACGTTTCGTAGCCGGCACCATTAATGGGAGATATGAGCAAGATAGGTGCACTCTCCTCGATTTGACATTTCTTGAGTCCTATCTAAATGTCCGGAGGACAAGGAGGTACAACTTCAATACCCCCCTTGAGATGCTTACGAGATTCTATGATTTCTCTCAAGGGAACTCCCAACTTAAGACCTTCGTGATGGGAGGTCTAATTACTATCTTGGCAAACTACCTTTATCTCGGGTTCAACACCCATGGGACTTATACACCTCTTGAGGGTAGTAATTTGATTGATGAGGACGCCGTCTTCTACCACAACCGGTGGTGTGCCTACACTCAAAATGGGAGTGTAGAATGGTTCACAAAAGGGTGTTCCTCTATTGTTATTTCGGGGTGGAATATACCCGGTACCGACCCAAGGTTGAGCCCATATTCGCCTAGGCCGAGCTACCTTCTCGACATCTAAATCCTCGCCAACCTCCCTCAAAGAGATGAGGTACCCCGCCAACCTCAACAACCTCGTGGGATACCGGCAAGGCCCATTGACCCGCCATCCTATGTGCCTATCCCACCATACCCTACTCCTCATACGCCATTTGCACCACAAATCCCCAATGCTCCGGATATGCATGACTTGATGAACCTTATGAAGAGGGTTGATATCGGAGTATACGAAGGGCGGGTCGATAACTACATGGCCCTTTAGCCTCAGTACTACCAAATGGCACAACAAGGGTATATCGACCCTAATGGCCCTCGACCATCTTGGGCTCAACCACATCTTTTGTTCCCTAATCAAGGGAACCAAGCCGGGAACTTTGTTGGTCAAGGTGGAGGATACTCTGGTCAAGGAGGAGGGTATGACCAAGGAGGAAGCTCTAATAGGTATGGCTACCACCAAGATGATGATGACGAGTGAGAGATGCCTACCTCACCACCTCCATTTGTATGATACTCTTCTCTCCCTCTCTTTTATATAATGCATTACATTTAGTTTAGCCTTCACTTGCATTTGTATTATATTTCATATTGCATTTGCATTAGCTAGTTCATATAGTATAATTTGCATTGTATTATATTCCACATGACTCATGTAAAATAATTGCATATAGATTAGAATACATAGCCACTAATGACCAATCCTATTCTTTTCTACACTAGAAATAGTGTTCAATTGGTTTGGGGAGGTTTGATCATAAGTGACTTAAGCATCTAGCATGCATCATATAGTATAGTTTAGATTGCATTCATTTGTTATATATGTCATATAAAATTGCATTTAGTTAGAGCATGCATTCATTCATAACATTGCATTTGCACTTCAATTTCCATAAAAACTTTAAAAAAGACCAAAAACATGTATTTCTTTTCCATTCCTACTCCTACATGTACATTGAGGACAATGTCCAAAATAAAGTGGGGGATGGAAATTTATATTCCAAAAATGCATAAAAATTGAAAAATTTCGAAAAATCACAAAAATATGTCTTTTAATTTCATAAAATCGAAAACCATAAAAATTTGAAAATTTCAAAAACTCAAAAATATGTTCATTTCCTTTATAGTGTAGTCTTGTGAATATATATTGTTTGTATATATTGTGTTTGCTCATCCTTGTTCACATTTATCGACTATGCCACATCCGAGACATGAGGATATTGAAGACCGCATGGTATGATCTTTCCAATCTCCTTTTTCCTCTTTATGTTAATGACTATGTGGTTTTATTTTGATTGATGCGGTAAAAACAATGTGAATTTAGGATTGCATTTAGATTATTTGGCATACTAGTTGGTAGAAGCATATGCATTAGGTTGTATATATGTTAGTTGCATCATGGCATATAGTTTGCATGTTAGAAAAATTTTGTGAAACCGTCTACTTGGGAAGCTCGACAAGTGTAAATAGGCCCTAGTAGATGCTTTTTCTTCTTAAGACTTTGCTCGTTAGAATACTTGTAAAACACCCTAGGATGTGTCATGCTAGTATCCTTTGACCCATGGATTAAGGCCTAGTCAAGAGTACCTTGTGGTGTGATTACTCCTTGGCTACCGTTTATTCCAAGGTGACCCTTGAAACCATGCAACCATCATTCATCCATGTTCTACCATATATTTTGTCATCAAAGGGAATGAGCGCAAAAATTGTTCAAATATTGAGTTCAAGAATTGAAATGAAAGTCAAAAAGTTTTCAAAATGCATCAGAAAGAAAAGAGGAGTCCAAAAATAAGAACTCCTAAGCTTCAAATATAAGGCACCCTCGTTACTAATTGGGGTGACTTTGAAAATGTTCAAAAGAAAATGCAAAAAGTTGAAAAGTTGTCAAGTATTGAAATGCCAAAAATCAAAAGAAATAGCAAAAAGAAAGTGTTCTCAAATGTTATATGCCACAAGAAATTGGGGGGAAAACAACAACAAAAAGCAAACTCCCAAATGAAACTCAATTACTATTGATCCCTTTATCCATCGTATCCATTTTTGTGCATGGTAGAGAGGGGACGACCCTTCTTCTTGTCTAGGAAAGAGGGGGAATTCCGCGATCCTCCAGTGTTTCTAACACCATAGGGAGTCTATTCTTGACAAAAGCATTTAACGATTGAGGACAAAGGTACCCTAGCTTGACACAACTTAGAGGTGATTTATTAGTATCCTTCTAGGCTTAGTAGTTTGAAGAAATGGCATCTATGAAGGAGTGTGTACCCTTGAATTACTTCCCATTTAGATAATTTCCGCCACTTAGATGAGGAAAGTGGCTATTCTTTTGTAGATGCATCCATTACTTGATTTTGTGTGCTTTAATGTTTGGATGTGTCACCATTTTGGCAAGACTCACCTTGCCTTGCAAGAAGGCATCCTACCTCATGGTTGTCTTGTTGTGAGTTGAAGGGGCGGAGTGAGACCCGCTAATTGTCTCATATCGGTTATATTATTAGGATAGTTTAAATAAAGGTCTAGTTTTTGTCACTTCTTTACTCGGGACGAGTAAAGCTTTGGTTTGGGGATATTTGATGTGACTCATATTTGCGCACATTTAGTCCCCTACTTGAACCTATTTTGCATATTATTATAGCGTCTCATAGCTATTTTACTCGTCAAATGCTTCCTATTTTGCTTTCCTATTACTTTGTGTTTGATTTATAGGAAAGGAGACAATTAGGCGGAAAATTCCCGTCTCTTGAGCCTATTTGGAAGGACATTGACGATCTTGGTTGAACGAGTATTGAAGGAAGGGAAAGAACTAAAGACCAACATTGCAAGAATAAGAAGGATGTGAAGGGAAGCATTCTGAAGAGGAATCCGAGCGTCCATGATGTGAATACGAATCACCATAATGAAATAATTCTCGAAACAAGCGACCAAGGCAACCCGTTTCACCAAGCATGGATCGGTTCGAATAATAGTCGAGAAAAGTGCATGATCACCCGCCAATGGGACGGGTAGAACCGTGTGGAGAACCGTGTGGAGCAAGGGGAACCGTGTGGAGCAAGGTCCAACCTCGAAAATGGGCTAGTCCAAGGGCATTGAATAAAGCTCACCTAGTTTTTATCATAGCCTAGTTTTTACAAAAGTCTTACCTAGTTTTTGGCTTAGTCTTACCTAGTTCTTCTACATAGCCTAGAACTCACCACAAAGCATTAAAGGCTAGCCTTGGGCACCAAGGAATTTCGGCCTATATAAAGGCTTGTAGTCCTCATTTGTTCATCATCCAATTTTTGAAGTAAAAACTTGAGAGTATTCTCTAAAACTTGTCTTGTCTTCTTGTGTTGTTACACGAGTGGTTTGGCTTAAGAGGTCGAAACGCGATTTCGCACCTTGCTTGAACGAGGGACGTGATCCTAAGTTTAAGTCGGATTGTTTGACGAGTATCAAACAATTCACCCATTGGCGTAGCTATAGGTCTAGCTACGACAAATATCCCTTCTTTTCATTCAAATCTCGCTACGAATATACGGATTGATCGTGTTGCACCTAGCGCATTCGGATCCTTCGTCTATTTGCTAGTACAAGTTAAGACTTCCGCTTGCGATTCACATCAATTGTGGTATCAGAGCTTCGGCTCTTGATTTCCATTAATCAAGACGATCCAAGGGTCTTGATTTCTTCACACACAAAAAAAAAGGTCACTATTCACGATACTGTTCACGGTACTGTTCACCGAGAAAAAAAAAAAAAAAAAAAAGGGAGTTTCGAAATTTCAAACAACCAACATCAAAAATGAATTTCGACGATCCCAACTTTCTCAAGAATCTTCAAAGAGCTTTAAAGAATTTACAAGAAAACGATCCCAAGTGGATGCCGAGACGAGAACGAGCCGCTGAAGAGTTCAAGGTCAGTGAACTACCCGAGTTCACGGGAGGCACGGACCCCGAGGATTATCTCGATTGGGAGAGACAAATCGAACGAGTGTTTGATTTCAAAAGTCTGGATGACGCGAAATGCTGCAAGTACGCTATTCGAAGACTTAGTGGAGGGGCTTCACTATGGTACGAGAGTTTGAAAGCAAGGCGTGCTCGCGCTGGAAAAAAGAAATTATCATCTTGGGATTCTCTTAAACACAAATTGCGCAAGAGATATGTTCCAGCAACTTATAGGCTCCCGACTTATCGTAAGATCGCCAACCTTAACCAAGGGAGGCTTCGTGTCTCTGAATACATCGACGAATTTGATAATCTCACTCTGATGAGAGAATTGGAAAAGAGTGAAGAATTAAAGATGGTTGAAGCACAAGGAAAAGCTAAATTGCCAACAATTTATGATGAGATGTTTGATGAGGATGAACGATTGGGTGATGTGTTCAAGTTCGAAGAAAGAGAAAAGGACGAGATTATAGAGCCATTGAGTGACGATGATCAAATTAAAGATGTGATGGAAGATGACATATTTGCCAACTTGGATGAACCTCATATGGTAGTCGCTTCTTTATTTGATCCAAATCTACCAATTGTCTTTGATGAAGAATTGGAAGAAGCTTATGACGAAACTCTCATGGAAGAAAGTGATCATACAAGTTATGACGATGCAACTCAAGACAATCCTAATCTTGTGCCAATCTCGGACGAGGAATTCAATGATGTTTTCTTCGAGGAACTACCCATTTGGTTTACCACCTATTCGAGGGATTGAACACCAAATCGATATCCTACCTATAGCTCCCTTACCAAACAAAGCCGCCTATAGATGCAATCCAATGGAGACAAAGGAATTGCAAATCGAGGAATTGATGGAACGAGGTTATGTGCGCGAGAGCATAAGTCCATGTGCTGTCCCTACTCTATTTTCTCCAAAGAAGGATGGGACGTGGCGAATGTGCGTTGATAGTCGAGCCATGAACAATATAACTATCAAGTATCGTTTTCCTACCCCAAGACTTGACGACATGCTTGATGAGTTACATGGGTCCAAAACCTTTTCTAAAATTGACTTGAGGAGTGGTTATCACCAAATGCGAATGAGAGAAAGGGATAAGTGGAAAACCGCGTTCAAGACTAGACATGGGTTATACGAGTGGACCGTCATGCCATTCGGATTAACCAATGCTCTGAGTACTTTTATGCGACTCATGAACATGATACTCAAACCTTTCTTGAGCAGATATGTTGCCGTCTACTTGGATGACATTTTGATCTACAGCCGGAGCAAGGATGATCATTTCAAACACTTTCGCGAGGTGTTCAATACGCCACAAGATCAACAACTCCATGGTAGAAAGGAGAAGTGTTCAGTCTTGGTCAAGAGCGTTATCCTTCTTGGCTACAGGGTTTCAAAAGACGGAGTTTCGGTCGATCAATCTAAAATTGAAGTAATCAAGTCGTGGCCTACTCCTAAGACCATCACGGAGGTCCAATCATTTCATGGACTCGCCTCATTCTATCGGAGGTTCATTCGGGACTTTAGTACCACTACTAGTCCTATCACCGAGGGTACGAAGAAGGGAACCTTCGTATGGACCACAGCCGCTCAAAAGGAGTTCGAAACCATTATTCAAAAACTTTGCGAGGCACCGTTATGGGCACTCCCGGATTTCACTCAACCATTTGAGGTGGAATATGACGTAAGTGCTGTTGGAATTGGAGCCGTACAAATACAAGGAAAGCGACCCATCGCTTATTTCCTCGAGAAATTGAATGAAGCCAGGCTCAATTACTCGACGTACGACAAAGAATTTTATGCTATCATGAGAGCTCTCCAACATTGGAGTCACTACCTTTGGCCGAGTCATTTCATCCTGCACTCGGACCACAAATCACTGAAGCACATCAATGGACAACAAAAGTTAAACCCACGGCATGCTAAGTGGGTGGAGTTCCTACAATCCTTTCACTTTTCATCAAAGTATAAACGTAGCAAGAGTAATGTGGTGGCCGATGCTCTCTCACGACGGTACTCATTATTGAACGTGCTCGATGTACGGTTACTTGGATTTGAGGCATTGAAGGATTACTACGAGCATGATCCCGACTTCGGAGAAACCTTCGAGATTTGCAAGTCCGGAACTCATGATGAGTTCATTATTCCAGATGATTTCTTCTTCAAAGGTAATAGACTTTGTGTTTCAAAACTTCCAACTCGGGAACTCCTTATTCGAAAAGCTCATGGAGGTGGACTTGGAGTACATTTCAGGGTAAACAAAACTGTAGATATTCTCACAGAGCATTTTCATTGGCCCCAACTGCAAAGAGACGTGCAGGATGTGATACGAAGGTGGGAACCGTATCAAGTCAAAGAACCGTATCAATCACCAATTGACAAATACATTGATAAGAAGCTACATGATGGGAACTCTAATGTCTTATTGAAGTCAATTTTCATAGAAGCTCATGATGATCTTGTTGCTTCGAGCAACCATTATTTGGTATTTGGTAGAATTGTGCATGGAAGGTGGTGGGAAGGAAATCACAAGAAAGGAAAGCACAAGCAAAGATGGCATAAAATGGTTGTGATTGACAATACTCATTACAAATTCAAATCACCGGAGAGGGATAAACATGAAGACTACATTGAAGATGATGAGCTGAAGAAGAGATCAACGGGGTGCGTAAACTGCTTCGTGTTCTTAATCAAGTTTGAATCTAACTTCCAGATTTGTTTTGATCCCGGTGGCATCAAAGATGATTCGACTACGTGTTCGGGCTTGTTCGGGTTTATAATATTCATCTTTGATCCCGGCATACTGAGGCAAGAATTGAGGACAATTCTTTTCAAAGGGGGAGGAATTGATGTGAATACGAATCACCATAATGAAATAATTCTCGAAACAAGCGACCAAGGTAACCCGTTTCACCAAGCATGGATCGGTTCGAATAATAGTCGAGAAAAGTGCATGATCACCCGCCAATGGGACGGGTAGAACCGTGTGGAGAACCGTGTGGAGCAAGGGGAACCGTGTGGAGCAAGGTCCAACCTCGAAAATGGGCTAGTCCAAGGGCATTGAATAAAGCTCACCTTGTTTTTATCATAGCCTAGTTTTTACAAAAGTCTTACCTAGTTTTTGGCTTAGTCTTACCTAGTTCTTCTACATAGCCTAGAACTCACCACAAAGCATTAAAGGCTAGCCTTGGGCACCAAGGAATTTCGGCCTATATAAAGGCTTGTAGTCCTCATTTGTTCATCATCCAATTTTTGAAGTAAAAACTTGAGAGTATTCTCTAAAACTTGTCTTGTCTTCTTGTGTTGTTACACGAGTGGTTTGGCTTAAGAGGTCGAAACGCGATTTCGCACCTTGCTTGAACGAGGGACGTGATCCTAAGTTTAAGTCGGATTGTTTGACGAGTATCAAACAATTCACCCATTGGCGTAGCTATAGGTCTAGCTACGACAAATATCCCTTCTTTTCATTCAAATCTCGCTACGAATATACGGATTGATCGTGTTGCACCTAGCCCATTCGGATCCTTCGTCTATTTGCTAGTACAAGTTAAGACTTCCGCTTGCGATTCACATCAGTCCAAGGAGCTAAGACGCTCGTCCAAGAAGCCAGCAATCCGGCGTCCTGACTCCTCAGCCACTCGTCCCTCCATGCAACAATCCGAGCGTCTTACCTCTTGGACGAGCGGACCATGGCGTCTTCAGCAAAGATGCCCATCTCTCCGAAATACTTGCGATTCCATGCTTAGAACTTAGAATTGTTAATTACTAGTTTACCCTTAGTTAACCTAATCAGGCACTACTATAAATACCCCAATTTGATGATAACCAAAGGGGGCTTCCACATTAGAAAATCCTTTTAGAACAGATTAGGAGTAGATTAGATTAGATTACTCCTTAATCTTTCCACAAATTTCACATTAATCTCTCCTTAATTATTGTTCAAGTTTGTTACTTTTGGGTAATTGAAGACTAATGGGTTATTATTGGAGGATTGACAACCCTTCATCAATCAATCAAGTTCTCTTCTTTTATTCTTTGCTTTATTATTTGGATCATCTAAAGTTTGGTATAATTCCTTTACGCTTTACTCTTTATTGTTTATTTCCTCAAGCTCTTATCATGTTTATACTTGTTAATATGATTGACAACCTTGTTGACATGTTTCCTATGATAATGAGTGAATAGTCTCTTAACTAGGATTAGTGGGTAATTAGGGGAAACCAACATGGGATTAATCATGCTTAATCTAATATGTTTTCATAATTAAATTGCTTGCTTGTTGTGATGTCAACCTATGCACATGTTATGTTAGATGAAATGCTAAGCCTATGAATCCTTGCATTTTTACCCATCTCTTATTTACTCAACAAGATTTTTAAGATATAAACCAACTCGAGTCTTAATAGACCATGCATAGAAGTGATTAGGAGGAAAGTAAGTCGACTTGTAGGTGTTGTACAATTTAATTGATTCGGCTCCGGGACCCAACTCTTCCTAAGAACCGTAAGACATAAACCAACTCGGTTCCTTTACAACATTAATTGCTTGCAACTTTGTAAACATGTTTGTATGATCAACACCATGAATCCCCTATGACCCCATGACATCCTAGTGCTTTTAGACATTTGTTTACATTTCTTAGTTCATTGTTTGCTTTACTTTATTACTTTCATTAGTTTAGAATACAACTACAAACCCCATCAATTGTGACACTAGCATAAATTGAGATAGATAGACTTAGAACCCAAAGCACACCGTCACATGGATCGACCTCGACTTACCACTAACTAGTTGTTTGTTGATTATTATAAATGTGTTTGATTGGATGTGACCCAACGACATCACCCATCACTATGACACCTTCCATTTGTCGAGGCTTGCCTGGTACCCGATATATTTTTTCCTCTGTTCTTCGTTTTCATTGCCTCTTTTTTATAGAAGGGTTTGTTACCTTCGATATGGATCCATATTGTAGGGGGTCGATGTGTTGATGAGGACCCAGCCCCCAGTTTTCCCGACACAGACCACCTTTCAGGGGCCAGGTGGTGTGGAGCTACAGTTGCACCTGCCAGAGCCTGCGGTTGCTGAGGTGAGTTTCTGATCTGAATACTCCCCCTTGTTTATACTTTACCTTGCATTTTTGTCTTATTGAAGGACTTTTCTGGTTATAGGTGTCGACCGCAAATCATCAGGCTTTGTGGCGGATGGCTAACCGGTGGAGGGCACTTGCTGGTGACCTGGCTGCGAGGGAGTCTCGGCTGGCGCATGTGCTTTTTGTTTGTTGTTTTGTGAGTTTTTGTGTTGCATTTTACGCTTTAGGCCTTAACGACCTGTATTGTGTTTAGCACGGTACTGCGGATTTGGCAGAGCTTGCTCGGGTCCGTGCGGAGTTGGACACAGCGAGTCGACGATCGAGGCCCAGGGGTTGGGGATCATCGGTCGGGACCAGGAGTTGAGGCGTCGCGAGGACGGGTTACGGAGCCGAGATGCGGAGATTGCCTCTCTCAGGGATCAGCTGGTTGCGGCGGAGGAGCTTCGCGTCACGATGGAGTACGAGACGTTGGAGAGCTCTCCGGAGAAGGGGCCCGAGTAGGAGGTGGTGTCTGCCTTGGCTGCGACTCCTCGTGAGACTGAGACTGGTCCACCAGGAGGTGCTTAGTAGTTTTAGTTGTTTGTCCGTGTTTTGGAATTTTGTTTGTACATATTTACATTTTGCGTGAGGCGGTTTGTATATGCGTGTTTTTGGATTGTGGTTTATTTGTATTTTTGGCTTTTTTTTGTGTTGTGTTTCGGAGAAGTACTGTTAGCTGATAGTTCCCCTTTGATTTACATTTGTTCCTGCATTGTTAGTGTAGAAAACAAGCAACAGGTAGCATGTACGCATTAACGTAAACAAGCAAAAAGTATTTGATGAAAACAAAAATAACCACGATGACTCAAAGTTAGAATTGGAATTAAAATTTTGAAAATTCCGCGACAAGTCGTCACGTTTGGATTTCTCAAAAGAAATTGATTTGAATTTTGAGAAATTAACTCGTGTTTGAATTAAATTGCATCGAATTTTGCTGAAATTGATTTGTGAACTCAAACCGTCACGGGTGAATTTTAAAAGTGAATTTTGCGAGTGTATTTGATTTGACTTTTGTGAGATCAAGGCTCGACTTTGCGAGAGCTTGAACTTTGAAGAAAACTGATGTCGTGTTATCACTTTTCGAATTTTGTGGAAAATGCGAAAAAGCGAAAATTTTTCGGAATTTTCGACTGACATGGAAACGATCCGTCGCGGATCGGGGCGACTAGCCCTTTTTCGACTCATATGGAAACGATCCATCGCGGATCAGAGCGACTAGCCCTTCCCACCTAAAAAAAGAAGAGAAAAACCCGTATGTTTAAAGCTGCGTCATGGAAACTGTGTCGGATTTCGTAAAACGCGAAAACAAGGAAATGTGAGTGTGAGAAAACACAAAAAAATCTGGATAGGCCCGAAGAGGCGCGAGTCCTATGGCAGGAGGTTTTAGGTGTCAGGAAGAAACACAACTTGAAAGGGACAAATCAAGGTGCGGATTTTGAGAACCAGCCTAAAGAGGCGCGAGGCCACGGGCGATTGAAGGGAGCTTCCCTTTTTTTCGGAAAAAAAAGCGCTGATTGTTTTGTATAAATAGGGACGTTTGTACTTCATTGTTTCATCATCTGACACACGAAAAACATCTCCACAAAAACCTTTCTTCTTCTTCCTCAAATTATTCATAGATGCTTTCGAAAATAAGTTGCGACATTGGTGTCGGGATTCGTCACCTCTCGAAGAGTATCAACTCGTTGTAATGGGAGTTGGTCATTTGTTGGTGCTTCGTCAAGTCAAGGTGCAATCCTCGTTTCTTGAAGCATGCTCTCAGTTTTGGGATTCGAAACATCATGTTTTCGTTTTCCCGAAAGGTGAAATTTGTCCTCTTGCCGAAGAAGTGGGCGTCATTGGCGGATGGCCGGGTTGTACTCCGGTGCTTTCCCCGACTCGGTTGTGTTACAAAGAGAAGTTTCGTTCAATGTTGGGCTTGTCAACAAGCCAAGTCAAATTTCTCCTTACTCCCCATGGCGTGGATATGTTGGCTCTTATCAACATTTTCTCAGACCGGTTGGATGTCAATGTTTCGGAGGTGGCTAGGAGAAGGGCTCCTGCCTTTTGCCTAGTGCATGCATACCTCCTTGTCAATGCCTTGAAGAAGGAGGGGTCCAAATGATATGGTAGTATGACCCTTGTGCATGTGGTTGAACAAATGGAGCATGGTAGGGATCCATCATGGTTGGTGCTTGGCGAGATCATCTAAGCTTTGGACAAGAAGGGCTCTTGTGGAGAAGCTCCCTCGTTCGGATCTCCAAGGATCCTCCAAGTGTGGCTATTGGAGAGGCCAAGGTGATACCGTCGTAGAGTACCAAAGATAAATTTATAAATCCGAACTACTACTATAGCTAGTGATAGTCAGGGTCGAACCACAAGGAGGCGTTACAATTAATAGTTGCCTAATCTTAGTCTAAGGTAACAGTAAAAGGGGGTGTTTGATTTGGATGAATCTATAACAAATGGCAATGAAATTTAAAAGTAAATTAAGCAAATAAATTAGCAATGAATGAAAGTGTATAAAATCAAGTATTAAAAGAATGCTAAGATGGTCGGTTCACCATAGCTTCGGCGGCGGTATCCTAAGTAAGTCTGAGTCAATCACGTGAGACGGGAAAAATAAGAAGTCCTCTCGGTCCATTCTTAACAGGTAGCATCTTTCGATCTAGCTGCGGGTCCCTAATATCACTAATGCTAACTTTCGTCCTGAAAAGTGATTTAAAAGTCTAAGTTAACTTATCTTTCGATCTTATTAATTTAGTCGTCTCAATTAGGTAGTCTATTTCCCTCCCCTATCTTTCGATCTTATCGGGTCGGTCAATTCCTAAGCATTCAACTAGTCGCGTGCACTCGATTCGTCAAATATAGCAAATAAATTAATTAAAACGAAACTAATTCTCACGTGGCCGGTCGATCGACCAGGGTAGGCGGTCGATCGACCATGGCGCGACTCAGGTCTACCAATTCTAATGCCGCCTACACTACAGATTCCCTACATCCTAGCACAAGGGGTTTAGCTACTCATACTCGTGATGAAAACAACGATAAGATTAACTAATAAAGCAAACGAATTCATATTTAAATTAACTAAATGAATAACTAACATAAAACGATAATTTGGCTTCGGGAGATCTAACCTAGAAATTGTAATCTAAGAATGAAATAAAGATAAAACTGAAATTACGGAATAAAAATTACCAGTTGAAACCGGAAGAAGAAATCACAAGCACGAATGAAAGTAAATCGTATATTGAATGATTATGCCCTAAAAACTAAGCTTGATATAGAACCCTAATTATTTGCCTAAAATCTGATGATAAAAGACTTGATGATTATTCTGAAAAACCAGGTTACGTTATATAGAAATATTACGTAACTCTTATTCCTAAACCTAATTACAATGGGCTTCCTAATTCTCGATCTTTTAACTTGCGTCAGATTAACGATGTGGTCGATCGACCACTGGGACCGGTCGATCGATCGGATCGCTTTGAACAAAGAGCTTCAGTAAGTCGTGCTCGTCGATCGACCATAGGCACCGTCGATCGATCGACCACCGTAGCGGTAGTCCGCTTCTAAATTCTTCATAAACTTGTCTTTCAGGCCTTGAAATGCGCACCAAGTTCGTTTCTTGAGTAAATACTTCACGTCAAATGCAATGCAAGGTACTTAGGGACGGATTCGGCTCGATTTCCGCTGGATTCTTCACATTTATGCAATAATATACAAAAACACGAAAGTAGACGAAAATAGGGAGAATAGTAGCATAAACTACATATATGAGCTCTGAAATGCGTGTAAAATGGGGTGTAAAACATCATATTTAGGACACGCATCAAACTTCCCCAAACCAAACCCTTGCTTGTCCCCAAGCAAGAACAAGACTCGATCCTAAAACCTAATGGAATGCGTTCAATCTCAGAGCGAAATGCAACTATAAAGCCTAAACCGATTTAATGCAACAACTAACAATCAATTAGCGATATGAATCATGCAAACGAGTTATGTAGTCGTCAAAATTTGCTGAACCGTCAACTATAGAGACTTACCATTATGGACTCTCACGGGTCGCTCATATCACACATAAGCACAGGTGAATATATGTAAGATAGAAAGAAGTAAATGTAATGACTCTCACCTAACTACGACCTATAAGAACATGCTTGCAATCTAATATGAAAATAATCTCTACAACCATACATATGCATTCCAACCAAACAAATGACCGTGACACATGCCGAGGTAAATATGGATATGTGAGGTATGGGAAGGAAGAGGCTAAAATAAATTTGGATAAAAACAGAGTTAAAAGTCAAGCTAGTAACTAAGGGAACCAAATTATAACAACATCCAACTTCTTGCTCTAGTTTTCAATCGTAACGGTGCTAAAAGTAAGCACAAATCTCACAATCTCCATAATTAATCAACTCCCCATAAGATACAAATGCAACATGGGAGCAAAAATCGCCATTTAAATAAAGACTTTGAATTATGCGATTTGATTTCCTTCTCTTCTCGGGCTTCAGTCGATCGACCAATGAGTCCAGTCGACCGACCATAGATCGAACTTATTTTTCCTTTTTTCCTCTTTCTTTTTTTTCAATTCTATTTTTTCGTCTTTCTTTCCTCCCTTATCCTTTTCATCTTCCCAACATCGTTCTCGTAAAGAGCATTAGCTACCAAAAACGAAATAACAATCCCCAAGAACATAAACTACTAGCTTGACAAGGGCAAGCTAAATGTAGGATGTAGCTAACGGGACAAAAAAGGTTATTTCTGGCAGTGTGAAGCTTATGGGAAAAATGAATAAAGGGGTGACCTCTTCCACATGTGTCAACTAACCACGAACCCGAATGCATACAGGTATTAAGCAGATTAAGTTCATATTTATGCAAATTTATTGAACATGTCTCATAAGGAGTAACTACTCACAATCCTAGATAAACTGGTCATGAATGACACCAGTTATAGGCTCTAAATCTCTGAAAATGATGTAGTTTGCCAAAATTCTAAGTCGAGTTTAAAGTTCAGCGAATAAATTAACGAAAACTCGTAGATATGCATATGTGATTCTACTAATAACATGTCAATTAGCAAGGCTTAGGCATAAACAGCTGCAAATGCAATGTCATCATTGAAATACTACCGTTCCGACTCAACCTATATGCCAAAATAAACGTGATATATTTTTTGAAATTTTGAAATTTTTCAATTTTTTTGGATTTTTTGATATAAATAGGAAATTAAGTAAACAATGCAAACTGAAATGCAATAAACGTGAAACAGAAATGTAATAAAACATTTGAATGCGAACAAAATCCTTCCCCAAACCAAATCACACAATGTCCCCATTGTGCAAGATCATATAAGAAAATAAGCAAAGGAAAATGGGATTTTGCGGAATTATAACTAAAATTAACATAAAAGAAGGACTCGGAAACTCACAAGATTTTAAGCGCAAAAGGAAACCTCCCCAAACCAGCGTGAGCTAGGAGGTTTCAGTAGCCAGCAGTGCTACCATAAGTACCTGAAAAGAAACAAAAGTACCACGCGTAATTCCGAGAAAGCAATTTACGAAACGCAAAATTATGTGCAAAATAAGAAAACAGAAGAAAACAGAAATGAATCGGAGAATAAAGTGGAGAAAAGACTCCCTTAACTCCGCAAATCGACCAAACACAGTAGGGGAATGGTCGTGAACAGGTACAGCAGTGGGGCATGGTCGATCGACCATACCAGCCAGTCGATCGACCAGAGTGACAGGAATAGAAGCTCATGTAGCTGCAGCAGTCAGTCGATCAACCACACAGACCAGTCGATCGACCGAGATACCTGCTGTAAGTTTCTGATTTCTTCGAATTAGCTCAATAAATTGAACTAATATGGTCTATGAACCTGCAAATACACATAATAACGCGCCCAAAATTGCGCAAAACCCAAAGTAACAGTCTAAAGTCTTTAAATCCTAAGAAAACTTATTAAAGCGAAGTCTCGCGAAAACCAAAGCAATAAATAGTCTAAAACGGAATAAATAGTCTTAAAGTGGTTTATAAAACTAGATAGATCAACGAAAGTTGCAGAAAATCTCCGACCAAGGCTTCTGTCTACATGAAGTAGCTTCCGCAGTGCTCATCTCAGAAGCTGGACTCCACTCTACTCCGACTGGAATACTCAATGGATCATCTCTAGCATCTTCCCAAGCTTGGCCGTCATCTTCTAGCTCCTCACACTCAAGATCCGACTCCGAAATTTTGACTGGCTCCTTCTTCTTGGGCTCCTCGTCAGTGCCATAGCTAAGACATCCTAGACCGCCTCTTTGAACGATTGGCTCCTTCACAACTGGAGCAACATGCGGCTCGTCCTTCCCCAAACCAGCTCCTGCAATATCCAAAACAGAAGAATCTTCCTCCAATTTGCTCCCAATCTGGGGCGGAGGTGTTACAACAGGAATAGGCATAGGGGCAGGCATATCGAGAAAGCACAAAATAGGATTTCTTTTAGAAACCACATTACAAGTTATCGCCACATGGGGTCTTTCTTCTTAGTATGTCCGGGCAAAGACAATGGAATGTTTCCCTACTTTAAAAGTCAATGTCCCTGAGCTAACATCTATAACTGCACCAGCAGTGTGCAGAAATGGTCTACCCAGAATGATAGGTATGTGAGCATCTTCGGGCATATCTAGCACAACGATGTCAACAGGGAAAAAGAACTTTCTTATTTGCACAGGAATGTCCTCTAAGACTCCTATAGGCCGGACTGCAGTAACGATCGACCATCCCATCTTTGTCATGTTGGTAATCGCAAACCTAGTCAATTTCAACTTCCTAGCAAGACTCAAAGGCATGACACTAATACTGGCTCCTAGGTCACATAATGCCTTCTCAATAGAAAAGGTGCCAATATTACATGGGACTGAAAAACTACCTGGGTCTTCTAGCTTATGAGGTGCAGTATGGGTCAAATAGGAATATGACTCCTCAGTTAGTGCGACAGATTGCACAGTACCAAGTGACTTCTTTTTAGACAAAAGTTGCTTCATAAATTTCATGTAAGCAGGCACTTGGTTAACCAATTCTAAGAAAGGAACTTGCACATTTAAGCTACGAATAACATTTTCAAATTTATTAAATGATACATGTTCCTTTGTCGGCACTAATCTCTCTGGATATGTAAGAAGCAACTTGGCCCTCTCCTCTAAGTCTCTCATACCGGCATCAGTGGATTTAGGCTGAAAATCCACTACTTTATCCTTGTTATAGCTCGAACCTTCTTCAGTCCATCTCAGAAATAAACCATTGACCGCCGTAGGGTCATACTTTGGAACCGGGACTGACCCATCAGCATTTGGGTCTTGCCTCAATATTTTCGGAGTCGTCGTACCCCGAAACAAGTGGTCCCTCAACTTATCTGGCATTGGAGGACGAAAAGGTTCACCTTCAGCAGCGTTTTCAGTCGATCGACCATGTATGTCATCAATCGATCGCTTCTACAGACTGGAAAGTTGTGCTATTTCATGGATGGTCGATCGATCGGTATGTCACCGATCGATCGATATACCTGCTGATCGTCTTTTTCTTGCCACTATTCGTTACTGCCTTCTTCTTACTTGGTTCCGCCTCATCTTTTCCAGTAGCTTCCTTGACCATAGCGGGCCCATCAAGGGTAGACCCAATCCTCAAAGTAATTGCATTAAGGGTCTCTTTTTGATCCGGCTGCGACGGTAAATGACCCGGAGCTCTTGTTGCACTCTTGCTAGCCAGTTGAGCGATTTGACTCTCCAACATTTTCATCCCGATCTCTCTAGCTTGAGACTCTTTCAGCAACAAATTTTTCAACTCGGCAAAATCGGAGCCATGGGATCGTCACGCCGAGGGACATACGGAGGCTTTTGGTATGGGCTGCTGCCGCTTATGAGGGGGCACATAGTTCTGCTGCTGTGGAGGTGGAGTCGGATTTTGGAAATTTTGGCTACTCCTCCTCAAGTTCGGATGGACATTCGGCTCAAAATAAGTGTTTGTCTGCCTATAATGTTGAAAAGCAGCACAAGCCTCATAGGGACTGCTGCAGTGGTCTGCAATATGTCCTTCTCCTCCACATCTCTTGCAGACGAAAGGACCGTCTGACACAACATTCACATGATAGATCCCTCCTTTTGAAGCTCCTCCCAACTCGTACTTATCAAATCTGGCCGTGAGAGCTTCTAATGCAGCTACAGAAGGAGATTCAGCGGCTCTCCTTTTATTTCCCCTGGAATTTCCATGCTCAGCTTTATAGGTGGCCATATCATCAATGATTTTCCACCCCTTAGTTTCTCCAACATTCTCCTGGAATCGCCATTAGCTGCAAGATCCAGGATAGCCCTCTCGATCGTCATAAAGCCCGTTATAAAACTGATTGCATAGGCTCCATTGCTCGAACCCATGGTGCGGAATAGTTCGCACCAGCTTCTTGAAACGGACCTATGCCTCATGAAAATTCTCATCAGGACCCTGTTTAAAGCTCGTGATCTGAGCTCTAATGGCATTGGTCTTCGAGGCAGAGAAATATTTCTTGTAGAATGCTAGGCCGGCGAATTCCAATCGGTGATCCCGTTAGCGGCTCGATCCGGATCTCGGTACCATTCCCCTTGCGGCATCACGAAGCGAGAATATGAACTTCGTCTCCTTCACCGGTCCCGGGTCACACTTTGGTGGGGGTATGGAAAAGCAGAGTCAATGAATGTCTCCATATGTTTTGCCGCATCTTCATTTGCAGCTCCCCCAAATTGGTTTCTCTCAACCAAGTTAATATAAGACGGTTTTGCTCAATTTCCTTTCCGTCCCTCGGTAATGCGAATCCATTATAGAGATTCTCAAATTGTCGGCTCGGAATGATGGCTATACTTGCTTCTTTAGCCATGTCCGGAGATGTGACGATCTCATTGAAGAAGTAGAAATAGGTGACGAAGGTGGATCCTCCTCAAACAGCTCGTTCTCGTAGTAACTAGACAGAGTACTCAGCTCTTCCTCCGTCGGCAATACTCTAGATGATCGTCTCAACTCACGCAAAGTCTTCTCAATCTCAGGATTGAATGGTAGTAATTCACCACCATGTGACCTGTGCATAAGAAGAAACTACAAGTAGAATATGAGAATAGTTTAAGGAACAGATGTCCCTTAAACTAAGAGAAAGACTAAAAATAAAACAACTAAAAATTTTAAACAATTGCCTAAGAAGAACGGCGCCAAAATTTGATACCGTCGTAGAGTACCAAAGATAAATTTATAAATCCGAACTACTACTATAGCTAGTGATAGTCAGGGTCGAACCACAAGGAGGCGTTGCAATTAATAGTTGCCTAATCTTAGTCTAAGGTAACAGTAAAAGGGGTTGTTTGATTTGGATGAATCTATAACTAATGGCAATGAAATTTAAAAGTAAACTAAGCAAATAAATGAGCAATGAATGAAAGTGTATAAAATCAAGTATTAAAAGAATGCTAAGATGGTCGGTTCACCATAGTTTCGGCGGCGGTATCCTAAGTAAGTGATCGGTCTGTTTCGTGTTCACAAATAGAAAGATGTGGTCGTTGGGTCACGTCCGAATCAAAACACAATTTATAGCTTCACAAACAACTCTACAATTAGTAAAGAGGCAAGTAAAGGTCGGATCCCAAAGGACGGGAATTGAGATGAGTTTTGAATCGAAACTAGTGGTGTCTTAGGGGTGTCACGAATTGGGTTGATGTAGAAGATCACTAACTAAAGTAGCAATGCAAATAAACAAGGAAGATGAAATAAAGGGGTTGTAAACAATTGATAAAAAGGCACTAGGGTGTCATGGGATCATAGGGGAATCATGGGAATTGATCATACAAACATGTTCTCAATTATAAGCAAGCAATTATTGTTGTGATGGATTGAGTTGGGTTATATCTTACAATCCTAGGAAAGTTTGGGTCCCGGAGCCGAATCGATTAGATTGTACAACACCTACAAGTCGACTTAATCTTCCCTACTCAACAACATGCATGGTCTAATGAGACTCGAGTTGGGTTATGTCTTACAAGTCTCATTGAAAAGATAGGTGATGGTAGTAAATGCAAGGATTCATAGGCTTAGCATTTCATCAAACATAACATGTGCATGAGTTGAGATCAAAACAAGCAAGCAAATAAAACATGAAAGCATATTAATTTAAGCATGAATCATTCCCCATGTTGGTTTCCCCTAATCACCCATTAACCCTAGCTAAGAGACTACTCACTCATTATCATGTTGATCATGCTAGCAAGGTTGTCAATCATACCAACAAAATGAAACATGATGAATGAATGAAAGTAATTAACAATAATTAAAAAGGGATTAAGAGAATTATACCTACTAATGATTCCAATAATAAAGCAAAGATAAAAGAAGTACTTGATGCTTGATTGAGAGGTTGTCAATCTCCCAATAATAACCCAAATAATCTTCAATTACCCAAAATAAAGGATGAACAAAAGAGAGATTAAGGAAATAAAACTTGTATTAGAACTTGATTAATTGTTGATTACAAAACTAAAGAGAGATTTGATTGATATTAACTACTCTAATTATTGATAAGAAGAACATGCTCTTCTAATTAGACTAATGGGGTATTTATAGTGGAAATTAGGGGGATGCATTAGGGTTAACTAAGGGCTAAACTAGTAATTACACTTTTTAGATTGAGCAGGGAGGAGCCGGTATTTTCCGAAGGAAGGGCTTCTTTCTTTGTAGCTTGGAGAAGACGAAAATGCGCTGTAGAGGAATCCGAGCGGATCAGGGTCGGGACGGGCGGATTCTGGCGAAGGAACCCGAGCGGATTCAAGAGAATCCGGGCGGATTGTGGTGATGGAATCCGAGCGTCTTGGTGGAAAACCGCACGGATTGTGCAGGTGGAGGACGGCCGGATTGTGCCTCAGCAAGACATCTTCTTCTTTTCTTCCCTTTTCTTCATAAATTCCTTGGGGATTTCCTTGGGGACTCAAGGATCCTTTCTCAACATTGCTCATCTACTATCATATGTACAAAGTCCTTCTAATCTTGTCTCTCCTTGATGCTTGGTCATTGGATTCGATCAATTTAGTCTCGTTTTGCCATGAAAATGCAAGATTCTTACTCCTTTCCTACCAAGGGATCAAAATCTCAAAGAATATGCAAAACAAAGAACTAAAGATAATAAATGGCCCAAATATGCACTAAAAAGCATGGGAACAAGGCTAATTCGGGGGCTAAATATGCGCTTATTATGGTCACATCAAATATCCCCAAACCGAACCTTTGCTCGTCCCGAGTAAAGAGGTGACAAAGACTATGACCATTATTTAAACTAAACTAATAACATAGCCGATATGAGACAATTAGCGGGTCTCACTCCGCCCCTTCAACTCACAACAAGACAACCATGAGGTAGGATGCCTTCTTGCAAGGCAAGGTGGGTCTTGCCAAAATGGCGACACATCCAAACATTAAGCACACAAAATCACATAATGGATGTATCTACAAAAGAATAGCCACTTCCTCATCAAGTGGCGGAGGCACTAAAGAGGAACAAATTTAAGAGCATTTAATCCTTCACAAATACAAGTTCAACAAATTACTAAGGCTAAGAGGATGGCACTAAATCACCTCCAAATGGTGTTAAACTAGACTACTTTCGTCCTCAATTTCCAAATGCTTTCGTCAAGAGCGATCGGATGGTGGTGGAATGATGATCCCTATGATGCTAGTAGCATATGACATGACAAGTCTCGAATTCTCTACAAAAGTAAAGGTCATGGATCGTCCCAAGCTCGACAAAGTGGCTTGACAAAAAGGCTTTTTGGGAATGAAGTGCTCAAATCTTTATACACAACGGGTGGATATGACTAGTATTCAAAATTGTCCTCATTTCAACTTTCACATTTCAAAAATTTTAGATGGGGTTTGTCCCTTCCGGGCTAGTGTCCTTTGCTTTCGCCAATCGCTTATTAGGCAACCGGTTAACCTCTAGACAATAGCTTTTCGGGGTGATAGTCACTCTGTCTCTGGGCGGCCGAATTCACAACCGTGTGGGGGCCCAATTCAATAGATCCCGCACCAAAGCACATCGAAGTGGTACGCCTCCATCAAAACAACTTAAAATTTCTCAATATTCAACAATTCATAACATTTGAGGTTTTCTTGGCATTAAATTACTTCCACATGACAAAACTTTCGAAATGAGCACTTCAAACTTATTGATAGAAAATATTTTTGGGTTGCCTTACCACAAGGTCAATCAAGGTCACCTAGACAAGTTAACCAAGTCCACATCGCATCACGGGGTTGGATAGGTGACTCACATGCAAACCCTTGACTAGGCTTTGGGTCATGGGTCAAAAGACACTAGTATGACACTATCTAGGGTGTTTTACAACCATTCTAGTAGGCAAAGTCTTAAGTTGAACAAGTATTTGTAATGGCTTAGTTGCTCTTGTCAAAGTTCCTAATTAGGCATTTTTCAAAACATTTCTAAATGCAACTACATGCTATGATGCAACTAATATAAACATCCTAATGCAAATGATTCTACCAACTAATATGACATGTAAACTAAATGCAAGTCCTAAGTTCACATTGTTATACCGCATCAATCAAAATAAAGCCACATAGTCATTAACATAAAGAGGAAAAAGGAGATTGGAAAGATCATACCATGCGGTCTTCAATATCCTCATGTCTCGGATGTGGCGTAGTCGATCAATGTGAACAAGGATAGAACAAACACAATATATACAAGACAATTTATACAAAAGGAAATAAACATGTTTTTGGGTTTTCAATTTTTCAAATTTTTATGATTTTTCGAAATTTTTCAATTTTTTTGGATTTTTGAATAAGAGTTAAATGTTGAATTCCCATCCCCACACTAATATGGGCATTGTCCTCAATGGCCAAAATGATGGAAATTATGCAAAGATGATGCATGATTTCTACACTAAATGCAATCTACACTAAGCTACACTACATGATGCATGGTTTTTGTTATGACGGAGAGGATAATTTAGATTACCTCCCGTTGTGTATGCATTAACTTCCCCAAACCGATGGGTATAGTGAGACACTATTGCTAATGTCCAAGGATGGGTATAGTTCATGCACACACTATGCAATGCATGAAACTAATTTGTCATTTTGGATTTTGAAAATGGGAACAATAAAATGAGAACACCTCAATGGTACCGAGGTGTGAGTCCTCTATGGTGCTAGGACTACTCCATCAATGATCAAGATTAATAAAAATACAAGGTAACAAGACACAAACATCTTTTCATGAAATTTTGAAAAATAAAGAGGAGAGATGAGAAAACTTCACTTAAACTTAGGTGGGTGCCTCTCGCCCGCTCCACCTAGTGATGAAGTAGTCTTCTAGACATCGGCATCATCTCCCTCTACATCACTATCCCAAATCTCCTTTGAAGCATCACTCAAACTTGGGTCCATGAATTCGTCTTCCTCACTCTCAAGCTCCACCGTGTCACCTCCACAAGAATTGCCACTCCCCTCCTCTTGTCTACCGTTCGCCCCTTCATTAGCTCTCTCCGAGTTGGGGAAGAGCAAATCCATTTGAGCCCAGGAGGGGAAAGCTCCTTCCTCACTAACCCGTCCTTTTCGAACCATCTCGTGATATTGAGGATAGAGTGCATAGTAAGTGTCCACAGAGGTCTCGTATTGACGGTAGTGTAGATCTTGTAAGATTCCCGTGACAAAGTCGTCACGGGGGAGGATGAAGGGGTTTGGATGGTTATACGGTTGGTAGGGGAAAGGGTAGGGAGGCACTTTTATCTTCTCATTTTGAGTTTGTTGTTCTTGTTGTTGTGGTGGTGGATTTGGAGGTGGTGGTGCTTGCCTTGTTTGACTTGGGATGAGGTAGGATGGCATTGGAGACAAGTTTCCTCTTCTTGGGGAGATACGTGGTAGATCGGCCATTGGAAGATAAATCGGATCGCTTCCTTTTGTTAACCACTTTATCCGCTTATCGACCCCCTCAAGGGTTATCCAATGGTGGTGGACAAGAAGAAGATCTTCGTTAATCCTAGTGCTTCCCAAGAGAGGAGTATACTCATTGTTCTCGTTAAATCTCGGGTTGAAGTGCTTTGCAAGCCTAGTGATGAGTCCTCCATTTACTATGTGTTTCATTCCATCATCATTCCCATTTCTAAACCTTGCCCATTTTTCTAGCAATACTAGAGGTGCATTGAAGTGATACACATTTCTCCCTTGAATGTTGAGGTAGGATTCCATAAACACAAGGTCCAATTGATTCACGATGGCCGGATCTCGGCGGGCAAGTAGAGTGCCCGAAAGAAATCGATATGTAAGCCTCAAGATCGGGTTTTGGATATGAAAAGCAAGACATTCCTTGGTATGGATGAAATCCCGGCCCGTCATGGCCCTCCACAAAGGTTCAACACTATACTTCTTGGGTTTCGATGTTCGGGTAGGCGAAACATCGAGTCCAAACACATTCGCGAATTCTACAAGGGTCATCATCCTAGAAACATTCTCCAACCTAAACTCTATGCATATCACTTTGTTCAAGGTCGTAATCTTCAAAAAGCTCAAAAATTCAAGCACAAGAGACCGATAGGTTGGTTCATACATGCGAAAAAGGGTTGAAAGACCAAAAACCTCAAAGAGAGCTTCCACTTGGTGATAAATCCCAAGTTTCCTCAAGGTAGCATGACATAAAATTTTAGTGGGAAGAATATTCTTACTTAGAAGCCGGTGGAAGACTAATCTTTGCACATCATTGACAAATTCCACATTTGAGAAGTCATCAAGCCTTGTGAGATCTACAATCTCCTCATGCTCCCTTCTTAAAGTGTTTACATGGGAGGTAGAAGAACTTCCCATCATCCTTGGTCTTCTTGCATTCCTAAAAGAGGATCTTCTTGGTGCCATTCTTGATTCTTTTGTTGGGTTCTTTTGATTTGTGAAAGGGTAAGGATGTTCCTTGTTGATTGAGGGTTGCCTTTGGAAACCCTAGAAAATTGGGGCTTTTTGATTTTGTGGGTTAAGAGAGTGATTTGGATATGTATGGGAGTCATAAGGAGGTGGGTTTTATAGTGCAAGTGGAAGGAGTAGTGATGTATCACTATATGTGTGGTGGGGTGTAATTTAATTAGGGAAAAGTCGGGTCAAAACACCGTGGGAGGACGAGCGGATTCGAGCTGAAGACGCTCGGATTGGTGCTCCTCGGGACGGGCGGATTCTGGGCAATACGCCCGGATTCTGTCAAAACGAAAATTTCCAGAATTTGACGCTTCAAAGACGGGCGTCTCGAGGATGAGACGCTCGGATTATTTTATGATGGGACGGGCGTCTTTTTCTAAAGACGGACGGATTCCTTAACAGAAATTTTTCCTTGAAATGCACAGGTAGAAAGACGGGCGTCTTCCTTCAAATCCGGCCGGATTCTTCAAGACGGGCGTTTTTTCCTCTGGGACGCTCGGATTCGACCTTAGTCCAAAAATCTTCAAATCCTCAGCGTAGCTAGACGGACGGATTCTCTACATAATGCTCGGATTCCAGCAAAACGGCCGGATTCCAGGGAATTCGCACGTGTTCAGCTGTGAGTTCATCCTTTGACTTTCTTTCCTTCCTTAGATGCGTCCCCACACTTGGAAATTCGTTCCTTCCTTCATTTAAAATTCATTAGTAACCCTCCCTCACTTACGCTCACGAAAAGAGTTCATGCTATTTATTAAAAACAAATGCAATAAAACAATAAATACAAGTTAGAAGGTTAATATATTTACAAGTGGTGGTTTAGGGAGGACTCCACCAAACTCTCCCTTTGATGGTTCTTTCAAGGGGGAGGGGGCCCGAGGTAGGTGGCCTCGACCTCTCCAACAAACGCTCCTTCATAGTATGGCTTCAACCTTTGACCATTTACCTTGAACTTGCTTCCATCTTCCGCCTTGAGTTCAAAATCTCCATATTTTCCAACTTCGGTTATCACATAGGGACCCATCCATCTAGAGTTCAATTTTCCCGGAAAAAGTCGGTAGCGGGAATTGAATAGAAGGACTTTGTCTCCCTTGTGCAAGGCCTTTTGTCTAATTCTCTTATCATGAAGCGATTTCGTTCTTTCTTTGTAAATCTTTGCATTCTCATAGGATTGAAGTCGGAACTCCTCCAACTCTTGGATTTGAATCATCCTCCTTTGACCGCTCAATTTGAGATCAAGATTAAGTGCTCGGATTGCCCAATAAGCTTTGTACTCCAATTCAATTGGCAAATGACATGCTTTTCCATAGACAAGCTTGTAAGGGGAGGCTCCTATGGGAGTCTTATAGGCCGTCCTATAAGCCCAAAGAGCATCATCAAGCTTTGTGCTCCAATCTTTCCGAGTCTTGTTCACAACTTTTTCAAGGATTTGCTTGATCTCTCTATTTGAAATCTCAACTTGACCGCTTGTTTGAGGATGATATCCCAAGCCGGTTCTATGTTGGACACCATATTTGGTCAAAAGGGATGCAAGCTTCTTCTCATGGAAATGCGTTCCTCCATCACTAATGATCGCTCTAGGAACTCCAAATCTTGGGAAAATTATTTTCTTGAAAAGCTTGGTGACCGTTTTTGCATCATCATTTGGGGTGGCAATTGCCTCCACCCACTTTGAGACATAATCTACGGCCACAAGGATGTACTTATTCCCATTGGATGTCACAAAGGGCCCTTGGTAGTCGATTCCCCAAACATCGAAGATCTCCACCTCTAAAATGCCCCTTTGTGGCATTTCGTTCCTCCAAGAAATATTCCCCGTTCTTTGACAAGCGTCGCAATGAACGATGAATTCTCTTGTATCTTGAAACATTGTAGGCCAATAGAAGCCCGATTGGAGAATCTTTGCAACGGTTCTCCTTGCTCCATGGTGTCCACCGTAGGGTGATGAATGACATCCTTCCAAGATCCCTTGGATTTCCCATTGAGGGATGCATCTCCGGTAGAGCCCATCACTACACTCCTTATAGAGGTTTGGGTCATCCCAAAAGTACCTCTTTACTTCGAATGGGAATATCTTCCTTTGGTTGTGGTTCAAATTTGGAGGGAGTACCTTTCCAACAATATAATTGGCATAATCGGCAAACCATGGGGTGATGTGCCTTTCAAGTTGTGTTTGAATGGCCATCAAAATATCATCGGGAAATGAATCATTGATCGGGGTTTCTCCATTTTCATCATGAAACCGGATCCTTGACAAGTGATCCGCCACCACATTCTCGGCTCCTTTCTTGTCTCTTATTTCCAAGTCAAATTCTTGAAGAAGCAAAATCCATCTCAACAATCTCGGTTTTGCCTCCTTCTTTATCAAGAGATGTCGGAGAGCACGATGATCCGAAAATACAATCACCTTGGATCCAAGCAAGTAGGAACGGAATTTATCCAAAGCATATACAATGGCAAGAAGCTCCTTCTCGGTTGTGTCATAATTCACTTGGGAGGGGTCGAGGGTTTTGCTTATGTAATAGATGGCGTGAAGAGCTCTCCCTACCCGTTGGCCAAGAACCGCTCCAACGGCGTAGTTGCTAGCGTCACACATAATCTCGAAGGGTAACTCCCAATTCGGGGGTTGGATGATTGGTGCCGAGATTAGTGCTTCCTTGATTCTATTAAAAGCTTCAACACACTCATCAGTGAAAAGGAATTGGGCATCTTTAAGCAAAAGTTGAGTGAGGGGTTTCGCTATTTTTGAAAAATCCTTTATGAAACGACGATAAAAACCCGCGTGACCGAGAAAACTTCTCACCCCTCTAACATTCACGGGAGGTGGGAGTTTCTCTATCACCTCAACTTTAGCTTTATCGACTTCGATGCCCTTTTCCGAAATCAAATGACCCAAAACAATTCCTTCATTGACCATGAAGTGACACTTTTCCCAATTTAAAACAAGACTAACGTCTTCACACTTTTGCAACACAAGAGAAAGATTATGCAAACATGAGTCAAAGTCCTTTCCATAAACACTAAAATCATCCATAAAAACTTCCATTATGGTCTCTAAGTAATCGGAGAAGACACTCATCATGCATCTTTGGAAAGTGGCGGGGCATTACATAAACCAAAAGGCATCCTCCTATATGCAAAAGTGCCATAAGGGCATGTGAAGGTGGTCTTATGTTGGTCATCCGGGTGTATAGGGATTTGGAAGAATCCCGAATACCCGTCAAGGTAACAAAAGAATTTGTTGGAGGCTAACCTCTCAAGCATTTGGTCAATGAATGGTAAGGGGAAGTGATCCTTTCTTGTTGCGGAGTTTAATTTTCGATAGTCAATGCACATACGCCAACCGGTGATCATTCTTGTGGGTATTAGTTCATTCTTTTCATTGGTCACTACCGTGGTACCTCCTTTCTTGGGTACCACTTGGACGGGGCTAACCCACAAAGAATCCGATATGGGATATATGATTCCCGCATCAAGTAATTTCATGACTTCTCCTTTGACAACTTCTTGCATGTGGGGGTTCAATCTTCTTTGGGGTTGAATGGTAGGTCTATGGTCTTTCTCTAGATGAATTCTATGCATGCAAAAGTTGGGACTTATCCCCTTAAGGTCATCTAGACTATAACCTATAGCCTTCTCGTGTTTTTTCAACACATCAAGCAATTTTCCCAATTGGTCATCATCAAGTCTATCATTAACAATCACGGGTTTGGTCTTTGATTCATCAAGGTAAGCATATTTCAAATTTGGGGGAAGGGGTTTCAAAGTGGGAGTTTGTACCTCACTTTCCTCCTTTGGAGTTTCATTGAGAATTTGCTCCATCTCCATTAGACATTCCATTCTCATAGCATATTCGACTTGTTCTTCATTCTGATCATCCTCATCATATTAAAATTCCATGATGGGTTCCTCTTGTTCTTGAGCTTGTAAAATATCTTCTAGGATGGATTGCTCATCCTCTATGGGTTGACATGCTTCCATTAGAATGTTATGCACTAATTCGGATTGTGCACGAGTAAGTTCTTTGTTAGCTAGAGCGGCCTCAAAAAGATCCACCTCCAATTCCCAATACATATTTTTAGCCTCACTTGCTTCCAAGGCTTCCAATGCTTGCATGGGATCTTTGAAGAAAGGTATACTCAAGTGGTCCTCTACAAAACAATCTATAAAGTCCATCTTGCAAAATATCGAACAACTTGGAAATAATTAGAACAAACCTTGAGGAGTTTTATTTCCCCAAGGCAAAGAAAAGACACAACTAATAACAATGCAAAGAAATCTAAATCAAGTAAACACCGTCCCCGGCAACGGCGCCATTTTTGATCGGTCCGTTTCGTGTTCACAAATAGAAAGATGTGGTCGTTGGGTCACGTCCGAATCAAAACACAATTTATAGCTTCACAAACAACTCTACAATTAGTAAAGAGGCAAGTAAAGGTCGGATCCCAAGGGACGGGAATTGAGATGAGATTTCAATCGAAACTAGTGGTGTCTTAGGGGTGTCACGAATTGGGTTGATGTAGAAGATCACTAACTAAAATAGCAATGCAAATAAACAAGCAAGATGAAATAAAGGGGTTGTAAACAATTGATAAAAAGGCACTAGGGTGTCATGGGATCATAGGGGAATCATGGGAATTGATCATACAAACATGTTCTCAAATTATAAGCAAGCAATTATTGTTGTGATGGATTGAGTTGGGTTATATCTTACAATCCTAGGAAAGTTTGGGTCCCGGAGCCGAATCGATTAGATTGTACAACACCTACAAGTCGACTTAATCTTCCCTACTCAAGAACATGCATGGTCTAATGAGACTCGAGTTGGGTTATGTCTTACAAGTCTCATTGAAAAGATAGGTGATGGTAGTAAATGCAAGGATTCATAGGCTTAGCATTTCATCAAACATAACATGTGCATGAGTTGAGATCAAAACAAGCAAGCAAATAAAACATGAAAGCATATTAATTTAAGCATGAATCATTCCCCATGTTGGTTTCCCCTAATCACCCATTAACCCTAGCTAAGAGACTACTCACTCATTATCATGTTGATCATGCTAGCAAGGTTGTCAATCATACCAACAAAATGAAACATGATGAATGAATGAAAGTAATTAACAATAATTTAAAAGGGATTAAGAGAATTATACCTACTAATGATTCCAATAATAAAGCAAAGATAAAAGAAGTACTTGATGCTTGATTGAGAGGTTGTCAATCTCCCAATAATAACCCAAATAATCTTCAATTACCCAAAATAAAGGATGAACAAAAGAGAGATTAAGGAAATAAAACTTGTATTAGAACTTGATTAATTGTTGATTACAAAACTAAAGAGAGATTTGATTGATATTAACTACTCTAATTATTGATAAGAAGAACATGCTCTTCTAATTAGACTAATGGGGTATTTATAGTGGAAATTAGGGGGATGCATTAGGGTTAACTAAGGGCTAAATTAGTAATTACACTTTTTAGATTGAGCAGGGAGGAGCCGGTATTTTCCGAAGGAAGGGCTTCTTTCTTTGTAGCTTGGAGAAGACGAAAATGCGCTGTAGAGGAATCCGAGCGGATCAGGGTCGGGACGGGCGGATTCTGGCGAAGGAACCCGAGCGGATTCAAGAGAATCCGGGCGGATTGTGGTGATGGAATCCGAGCGTCTTGGTGGAAAACCGCACGGATTGTGCAGGTGGAGGACGGTCGGATTGTAGACAATCCGCACGAATTGTGCCTCAGCAAGACATCTTCTTCTTTTCTTCCCTTTTCTTCATAAATTCCTTGGGGATTTCCTTGGGGACTCAAGGATCCTTTCTCAACATTGCTCATCTACTATCATATGTACAAAGGCCTTCTAATCTTGTCTCTCTTTGATGCTTGGTCATTGGATTCGATCAATTTAGTCTCGTTTTGCCATGAAAATGCAAGATTCTTACTCCTTTCCTACCAAGGGATCAAAATCTCAAAGAATATGCAAAACAAAGAACTAAAGATAATAAATGACCCAAATATGCACTAAAAAGCATGGGAACAAGGCTAATTCGGGGGCTAAATATGCGCTAATTATGGTCACATCAGTAAGTCTGAGTCAATCACGTGAGACGGGAAAAATAAGAAGTCCTCTCGGTCCATTCTTAACAGGTAGCATCTTTCGATCTAGCTGCGGGTCCCTAATATCACTAATGCTAACTTTCGTCCTGAAAAGTGATTTAAAAGTCTAAATTAACTTATCTTTCGATCTTATTAATTTAGTCGTCTCAATTAGGTAGTCTATTTCCCTCCCCTATCTTTCGATCTTATCGGGTCGGTCAATTCCTAAGCATTCAACTAGTCGCGTGCACTCGATTCGTCAAATATAGCAAATAAATTAATTAAAACGAAACTAATTCTCACGTGGCCGGTCGATCGACCAGGGTAGGCGGTCGATCGACCATGGCGCGACTCAGGTCTACCAATTCTAATGCCGCCTACACTACAGATTCCCTACATCCTAGCACAAGGGGTTTAGCTACTCATACTCGTGATGAAAACAACGATAAGATTAACTAATAAAGCAAACGAATTCATATTTAAATTAACTAAATGAATAACTAACATAAAACGATAATTTGGCTTCGGGAGATCTAACCTAGCAATTCTAATCTAATAATGAAATAAAGATAAAACTGAAATTACAGAATAAAAATTACCAGGTTAAACCGGAAGAAGAAATCACAAGCACGAACGAAAGTAAATCGTATATTGAATGATTATGCCCTAAAAACTAAACTTGATATAGAACCCTAATTATTTGCCTAAAATCTGATGATAAAAGACTTGATGATTATTCTGAAAAACCAGGTTACGTTATATAGAAATATTACGTAACTCTTATTCCTAAACCTAATTACAATGGGCTTCCTAATTCTCGATCTTTTAACTTGCGTCAGATTAACGATGTGGTCGATCGACCACTGGGACCGGTCGATCGACTGGACTGCACTGAACAGTAGCTTCTGTAAGTCATGCTCTGGTCGATCGACCATAGGCACCAGTCGATCGACCACTATACCTGGTAGTTCGCTTCTAAATTCTTCATAAACTTGTCTTTCAGGCCTTGAAATGCGCACCAAGTTCGTTTCTTGAGTAAATACTTCACGTCAAATGCAATGCAAGGTACTTAGGGACGGATTCGGCTCGATTTCCGCTGGATTCTTCATATTTCTGCAATAATATACAAAAAAACGAAAGTAGACGGAAATAGGGAGAATAATAGCATAAAATACATATATGGGCTCTGAAATACGTGTAAAATGGGGTGTAAAACATCATATTTAGGACACGCATCACAAGGTATGTAGAGCCTCCGGTTAATTCTTCTTCTTACTCCTTCCGTCATCTTACCATGAGGAAGAAATTGTATTCGGATAGTTTTGCATCCACCGAGTCCTAATGGACCTCGATATTGGCGGAGGAGGGTGGTCCTTATATCCGTTGGGTGGTGCCATGGTGGTACTTGAGGTCCTTCATGGGGTTGCCCGCTTCGGTTGCTAGTTCTTGTGCTTTGATGGTGGTGGGCTTGAAGGTCGTTTCCTTCATTTATCCCGAAAGGCTCATGAGGCAAATGGGGCGTCAACAAAAGGTGCCCGCTCAAGATACTCTTGTCCAAGAGAGTGTTTTCCGGAACTCCGAGCTTGTGGAGGTCTTTGAAAGGTGGTGGGTCACTCGGCCAATTTGGGAGGTACCAAACCCCGTTGCCACGACATGGGTGACTCCCGCTTATGTCAAGTGGTCAAGAGATCAAGCCTTGGAGGAAAGGTCCGAATCTCGTAAGGGCGAGGTCGACGACTTGAAGTATAGAGAGGTTGGCAAGGCCAACCGTGCCTTCTTTGACGACTTTGTTGATGGAGCTAGCCCGGATGTAATGAGGCCACCAACGAGGAGAAACTTGGGTCTCAAAGAGGTAGTGGGCCGTGTATGGGCTCGTCTTGGGCCGAGTTTGGGGTAATGCAAGAGACGGGAGGCCGTCGCCGTTGTAGATCCGTTGAGGATCCGTTCCGAAGAGGTAGTTCATGCTAGGCGGGCCAACAAGAAGAACAAGGGGAAGATGTACCCCGAGGGAAAAGGCAAGGGTAGAATGGAAGAATGAAGATCTCCATTACCCACTTTATTATTATGTTGTATTAGTGTTGTCAGTTTTTATTATGCTGTACTAGCTATGTATTGTGTGTTTTGTGTTAGTTTTACTATGTGGGATGTCTTAGTTGACATCCTAGCTTTGACAAGTTGTAGACTTGTTGAGCATTAGTTGTTGTCAAATTTGTAATCCTTCTCATTATTAATTAAATAAGAGGATTGCTTGTGTCGAAAGAAATTGTGAACGCTTGTTTCTTCCATCCATTTTGTAAAGGCAATTCACTTTGAATTATCCTGAACACCGCACTTGGGGAACGTCCCGCTCTTTTGATTTGAAGATCATGTCATCCACATATACCTGCACCTCCTTGTGCATCATGTCATGTAGGAGTGTGGTGGCGGTTCTTTGATAAGTTGCTTCGGTGTTGATTAGACCGAAAGGCATGACCATATAGCAGTATGTACCCCACTGTGTAGTAAATGCAGTTTTGTGCATGTCTTCCTCAGCCATTTTGATCTGGTTGTACCCAGCATACCCATCCATGAATGATAGGAGGGCGTGCTCGGCGGTATTGTCCACAAGGATGTCAACATGTGGCAGAGGGAAGTCGTCTTTTGGACTTGCTTTGTTCAGATCCCTGAAGTCGATGCAAACCCGAATTCTCCCATCTTTCTTGGGTACAGGAACTATGTTGGCCACCCAGTCAGAGTATTCGGACACTTTGATGAACCCGGCTTTGAACTGCTTGTCCACCTCTTCCTTGATTTTCAGGGCCCATTCAGGGCGCATTCGGTGCAACTTTTGCTTTACGGGTTTAGCTCCAGGTTTGATGGGTATCCTGTGTTCTAAAATCTCTTTGTCGATCCCAGGCATGTCTTTGTAGGATCAAGCGAATACGTCCTTGTATTCGTGTAGGAGGTCGATGAACTGCTGTCTTTCCGAGGGGTAAAGGGTGGTCCCTATCTTAAGTTCTTGAGGTGTGTTGTCAGTTCCTACGTTAATAGGTTCGGTCTGTTGGAATAAGTGTCCTCCGACAATAATGCGATCACAACTGTCGATCATAATGATCACATGTTTAAATCTCATTTTAAGAATACATGTGGGAAATAATTTTTTACAGTCAACTGGTCCACACATATCGGTAATGATTGGCTGACTAGAGTTTGACATTACTGTCGTGCGACGGTGGTGATCAGTTGATCCCCTTAGGTCATACCTATAGGGAAATACTCTTAATTGATTATTTAATTAATCGTATGCCGATACGAGTTAATTAAATTGCTTAAAATTGACGGATGATTTGTGAGTAAAATTAATGTGTCTCATTATAATTCGATTAAAATAGATACGGTCTAAGTAATCAAATTGTCTTGTTACTTAGATTAAATTATTGTTTACGAAACAACTGAAATTGAATGAATAATTTATTATAAATACAAAACGTTGTAATTTATAATTTGATAAACCGTTTTTGTACAAGTAATTACGAATTACTAGTCGATTTTGTATATGACATATTTTATGAGTATGTTGATTTTTAATATGTTAAAAATACATTACAATTTCACATGTCAAGTAACATGTCACATATGTCACAATTGACAAATGACAAAATAAAATAGACCTTCCATTTTATGTTATATGTACCGAAATATGGAGGGGATTGGGGTTTATAAATTGTGTTGATTATTTTAATAAGAGAAAACACAATGATTATAACCTAACTTATAGCCATGCATACCTAGTTTGTCTTGGGTAGAAAAACAAGCTCATGCATTGGCCACCTTTCCCCCCCTCCCAACCGGTTTTCTAGAGGAGAAAAGCCAAGGGTTTTTCTCTCAATTATTCACTACTTCACTTAACAATTTTCTAGTGTTAGAAATTGTTATTCTCTCTACAATTTGTGAAAAACTTAGAGAAATAAAAACCTCATAAATCACTCCTCTCTTGACCGAAATAAGAGAGAACAAAATTAATATTTTGTGTCCTAATTTTAAGTAAGATTAATAGTATTACTAGTTCATAATAATATTGGTTATTAAGGGTATTCCTTGGGTATATGCTTTTGGGAGAGGTTCTAATTTGAACCTTGTTCATCCATTGTTGGAAAGCTCAAGAACTAACAAGAAGGAGATCTTGTTGGTGCCCAAAAAAAAAAATCCGAAACACAAATGTAAGAAGTGACGATTTCTTCTCTACTTTGTTTTATGTTTGCAGGCATAAGATCTTGTATTTATTTTATGACCAAATAAATTAATTCATATATGAATATGTAAACTATTGGAATTAATGAATCCTAACAAGTGGTATCAGAGCCTTAGGTTGTTTGCATGCAAATCGGTTTATTGTTTTTCCGAGTTAATCTTATTAACAAATAAAACTTGTAATTTTGTGTTTATTATGATATATCACGAAATCACCTTGCATGTTAAAGTTTCTGGTCCTAAAATGTATTTGGGATATTTTGGTTTATTTATGGATTTTATTGTTCATTTTATATATTATTGGCATTAAAATGTGATTTTTATGAGAAAAATGTCATTTTTGAACGAAAAATAGCTAAACTTCGAATTTTTCAGTGGTTTTTGGATATGTTTTCACATATATTATCTACTTATGGCCTGTAAATTATTATGTTAAAATAAGTTGTTTTGCTCGAAATATGAATTTTATAAGTTAAGATCGTATTTAAATGGGTAAATAGGTTAATATGAGTTATATTTCAAATCTGGTCATAGAAATTTAGTATGTTGTTACATGCAATTTTACAAGATGTGTGTAAAATATTTGGCTATAGTGAAGTCTTTTTGGCATGATTTATGAATTTTGATGAAAAATCACATAAATAGTGTCTATAATTAGTTATAATGCTAAAACATACTTCATGACTAAAGAAAAACGTCACATGTTGCATTTTATCATATATTTCAGATATAAAAGTGAAAAGTTGATGAAAATAAATTTTCTCATAATTTAATGGTCATATTTGTTAAAACCGATAAACCGCAACATTGTTTTTCTCGATAAATTTTCGAAATTTTTAACCTAAGTTTTGAATATTATGAGTGTCATGGTATTTTTCCAGAATGTTCATGAGACTAAATTTCAAGTTTTGGAATTATTTGAAATTTTTATAATTTAATTTGGAGTTTATAATATAAAATTGTATTTTTGGGTCCATTATGAACAATATTAAGAAATCAAGTTTAATTATTGTCAAAATGTTAGTGGAGACTAAGTTTTGAGTCCTAAGATGGTTAGGGTAATTAACTTGTACATAAATATGAATTTATGTAATTATTGTGACTTTAATAAGTTAAATCACGCAAATCCATAAAAATCGATAAAATATACGATATTGGCTCTTAAAAGGCGATTTAACATAAAATTAAGCATGTTAATACATATTATAATGCTGCATTTTATTTATGATTGTCATATTTTTATTTTATATAGTTTTTGAATTATGTAATTTTACTTAGTATGGCCTTAGTTTTAATTGGTATTACCCGAAATGTATGGGAATATCGATTCGGTTGTAATTATTGTGATCTCGTATCACCGTTTTGTAATTTAATAGTTTTTTTTACAAATGTATAATAGGAAATTATGTCATTTTATTTATTATTTGTAATTTCCCGGAGTTTCCATGAAGACGGTGTTACCTAGAGATGCGTGCCAAGACCGAAGTTCAAGGGACCAAAGGAGTTGGTTTCCGAATTTCTAATAGTTTATTAGATTTACTATTTTAGGAAGGCCATACTAGGACTTTATATTTATGCTTTGCATTTTATTTATATGTTGCATGCATCGCTAAATCGCCATAACTAAACATGCATTTAAAATCGAGTTTATCGACCGTGTCAATTACAATTATCGTAGTTCACCGCTTTAGTTCACTTAAACGTGATAGATAATAAATTGACATGACCTCTCGCTAAATAAACAATTGAGACTTAGCCTTACCAAAAATTAGAAACCATGAAAACCTATTTCGTGAGGGAGTGCGCTCGGCCAAACCGGGATACAAACCTTGTTACGTAGGGGAAGTGGGTGATAAATTTCTATCCACCGAATTCATGTTGATGAGGGTTGTATCGCCAAAGCGTGCCCAAGTTAATGTGGATTTGGATCATGGACACATTTATTCGAAATTTGGGTTGAACTCAACAAAAGTATTCTCGACCATAGCCGGATGTGTTTTGGGCTAAAGATAAATATTAATGTAATTTTATCGACCAAGAGTTCTAAAAGTAGAATCGATTAAAGGGTTAATCCACCGAGTTATATTGATGAGGGTTGTATCGCCAAAGCGTGCCCAAGTTAATATGAATTTGGATCTTGGAATCATTTATCAAAGTTGGGTAGAGGTCACTAGATAAATGCAATAAAACTTGTTTAAATTAAAATTTACGAGTATTATTATTAATTTAAAAACGACAAGTGTTTTATTCCTTCTATTTTTGTTTTGTAGACCACTTTTATTTCTCATAACAAATGGCCGCACCAAACACCAACGCCACCACTCTCACTAATGTTTCATGGCTCCGATCCTTCATGGATCGTTGTAAACTTGAAAAGAATGGGTCAAATTTCTCCGATTGGGATGCCCAACTCAAATTAGCCGCTCAAGGTGACGACAAGCTTCATTACCTCATTGAGGCCTCTCCACCCGAACCTAATGCTAGGTCGAGTGCCGCGACTAGGGAAGCATATCAGGCTTACCACAAAGAGTCCGCCGCTATGAAAAATGTGTTGATTTTTGCTATGGAGGCGGATCTCCAAAGGAGAGCCTTTAAAATGGGCACCGCTTATGAAATCTATTCCAAACTTGTGACAATGTTCTCACAAGCACCGAGGATCGTCCAATATGAGGCGGCCTCGGCATTCTTTGATCTCGATTTCAAGGAGGGCCAAAAGGTGAGCCCTCACGTGCTCAAATTGTTGGAGCTAGTCGAGATGTTGAAAATTCAAAAGGTTGAAATCCCCAAGGAGCTCATTGTTGATAGGATTCTTCACTCCTTATCCAAAGTCAAAGCATATGTGCAATTCCGGGTGAATTTCAATATGCAAGACAAGGACGTGTCTCTTGAGGAGTTGCACAAGTTACTTGTGCAAGCCGAAAGAGACATGGGGCTAAATGTTAACCCACCTAAAGATGTGCTTAATATAAGCACTAAGAGCAAGGGGAAGTTCAAGAAGAATGGGAAAAAGAGTAAGAGGCAAGCTCCCATGAACACCAAGGCTAGGACTTTTGAAGCTAGCACTTCCAAACCCAAGAAGGGTCCTCTTGATAAATGTCATTATTGTAATGGTGTTCGACATTGGAAGAGGAATTGTTCCAAGTATCTTGGGGACATCAAAGCTGGAAAGATCACTCCAGTAGGTAAATGACTATCCTTTCTTTTATGTTTCTAATTCAACTATGGTATTTTGATACAAGTTGTGATAATGTATCCCCCTTTTATTGTAAATAGGGCCTCCTCCAAGCAAAGACAAGGGAAAAGAGAAGCAAGCTTAAGAAATCATGAAGGAGCTAGGAGTAGCTACCAATGAAGCTTGGCTTTCATTATTGTCTTTATTTTAATATTATGAATTTTAGAACTATTTTGATTTCCGTGTTCGACATGGAAATGTGTGATCCTTTTAAACAATGGTTGTATTTTGGATTTTGGTGGCTTGGCTTGCAACCCAAGTCATCCCTTTTATAGTATTTGTTTGTTCTAAAAATTCATCTTTATATGCTTGCACATAGAAACATATGAACATCTACTTAAAGTGAACCAATTGACAATTATAATGATAGGATTCATTATATGTCCACAAGCTTGAAACTTGTGCATGATCAATTATAAAGTGATGTTGAGTTGATGAACTCTCCTAAAGGAATGTCAATTACCAAGTACACTCATCAAATCTAAAATCTATTAGTCAATCTATGAGATAGTCCTCCTTCTACTTCAAAATCATTATTTGTGTCTCATAAGCTATCTTTGAATATCTAGTGTATTTATTCTAAAGATAGAGTGGGAGAAAGATGAAGACACAAAGAATACAAAGAATAATTTGTATGCTTGAGTAAATGAGATCTACGAAAGAAAGAATGATTTGTATACCAAAATAGAAAGTATACATGAATAGATGAGATCTACATGACAAAAGAGACCAAGTGAAGTAATCGAAAGAATATGTTCTGAAGATAAGTGAAGTAATCAAAAGAATATGTTCTTAAGATAACTACACGAGGAGACCAAAAGAAAGTTCTTGAAAGAAAATGACTAAAGAAAAGTCTCAACAAGAGAGTTTACTAGTTTCTGACCTAGATATAAATAGAGTTTCAATATTCATATTTACTTAAGAGCCTAAATGAAACAAAGTTGCATCCTTGAATATAAATGAGATTTATGATTAAAAGTTGCAAAGAAAGATATGCCGATGTCTACAAGAGCTAAGTTAATGGTTAACCACGCTAGTGTCATTACTTAACCTCATTATGAAAATGAAATGGTTAAACCTCCTTCCGAAAAGGGTATTTTGAGAAGGACGTGTATTAAATGGGATTTCACTTTTAAATAATGACATTGCAACGCATCATTATAAAAATGAATGAGTTAGAGATTAAAATCTCTTTCCATAAGTTTAAGATTGAAACCTTTTCAAAATAGGTATTTTGAAAAGATATGTTGGAAACATATATGGTTTTATCTTAATAACTTGGCCAAGCAAAATTGATTTCAATTCTTGAAATGTTTCGATTGAGTAGTCAAATACGAAACATGTGGAATTGAATGGGAGTTTGAAATTATCATGTGAAGACATGAAATTTAGTGGGAGCAATCATCTTGTGAAATTTATAACTCATTACTCATTGAGAATGACGAGCTAGTACTATCTTTTACAAAGAAGTATTTGAGTTTTCAATTCTGGATGAAAATAGACTAAGATGAATCCAATCACAACGTGGGATGTTGGATAGGCATTGAGATATGCACATCAAATCAACAAGAAACATAGGTTATTCATATCGATGAAAATGGAATTACCATAAGCAGACGCGGTCATTCATTGAACCTAAGAATGGTTGATTACATGATTAAAAAAAAATTACTAATGTTTCCGCCATTAGAATAATCATGCACATGTCCTATAATGAATCATATGCTTAAGAGCATGATGAGTCATTGGTAAGCCATATAAGAATCGTCATGAATTCTCGAGGAGAACTAATGAGCTATTCTAGTGTTTGATAGAACACTCTATTTTGTGACAAGAAGTTGCACATATTGAAGTTTCGAAAACGCGTAAGGATTTATGAAAATCCTAAGCTAATTAAGCTAAGAGGAGAAATAAGAAGTTTGAAAAGATACTTGGTTATAGTAAGAAGTTACTCAAAACTAGTATTTTCAAATTTGCTAGGACTTATGAGAAGTGCTAGGCTAATCATCTTGACAATTGTTGCAAGATCCTACAAAACATATACCTGGTACATTATGAGTTGGAAGAACACTTGACTAGTGCAAGTTATGTCGTCCACCATAATTCGTTTGTTATGTGATAAACAAAAAGAAAGTTCTCTCAAAATAAAGAACCTAAACCTAGTTTAGGAAACTAGATATGTACTTGGTGAGATTCATGCTATGTAAGACAAACATGAAAATAAAGGAAAATGCAATTCAAGAGTTTGAACACATGGACACATGGTGTGTTAAACTCATGTTTCAAATGACTAGTGTTTACACACTTACAATATACATCACAAGGTAGTAATATGGCATTGACTACCCGAATGTGATGTCCACATTTGTCGTTTGAGTTATTATTAACTCACCTTATACTTTGGTACATCCAAACGGGTTGTAGAGACAATTGAACCCCGTTAAAGTGAACACGGATTAGCATTGTATTCGCCCATAGTCACTTACATGAGGTGACGTCTCGAAGTGACTAGAGTGTGATGCGATTGATGGCAAGTTCAAGTGCTATGGAGGTATGTGAGATGACTAGTCGATCACATATGCAGACTGTTAGGAACACTTTGTCGGGCTAATGACCGCTTATAGAGTTCTGGCAAATTTATATAGCCTGGTCGTGGCAAGAGCTACTATAGTATTCTAATGAGTCAGTTCTTTGACTAAAGACTGTTCGCCTAAGGTGGCACAGTTTCAGATTAACTTTGATTTATGTTACTACGACCTTCGTAAATTGTGTTAAATGGGCATATTTTGGGTTATGATGGCTGTGGCTAATCGAAGGGAATAGTGCGATAGGAATTGTCCACCCCTTGTCAGGGTTAAAACAATATCTCAGGGCCACTCGAGGAGTAATGAACTGGAAATGCGTGGCCACGCTCGGAAGGTATCTATGGTAGATAACTTCGGTCAATCAGTTATTCTCCAGATCGAGGAAACCACCCTCGATATGATCACTTGCAAGTTCGACCCGAAAGACACCTTGCATTGAGTGGGAGATAGTAATAGGACAAGAGAATTGGTGACGCACACTTGTCGAGGACAAGTGGTAGATTGTTGGAATAAGTGTCCTCCGACAATAATGCGATCACAACTGTCGATCATAATGATCACATGTTTAAATCTCATTTTAAGAATACATGTGGGAAGTAATTTTTTACAGTCAACTGGTCCACACATATCGGTAATGATTGGCTGACTAGAGTTTGACATTACTGTCGTGCGACGGTGGTGATTAGTTGATCCCCTTAGGTCATACCAATAGGGAAATACTCTTAATTGATTATTTAATTAATCGTATGCCGATACGAGTTAATTAAATTGCTTAAAATTGACGGATGATTTCTGAGTAAAATTAACGTGTCTCATTATAATTAGATTAAATTAGATACGGTCTAAGTAATCAAATTTTCTTGTTACTTAGATTAAATTATTGTTTACGAAACAATTGAAATTGAATGAATAATTTATTATAAATACAAGACGTTGTAATTTATAATTTGATAAACCGTTTTGGTACAAGTAATTACGAATTACTAGTCGATTTTGTATATGACATATTTTATGAGTATGTTGATTTTTAATATGATAAAAATACATTACAATTTCACATGTCAAAGAACATGTCACATATCTCACAATTGACAAATGACAAAATAAAATGGACCTTCCATTTTATGTTATATGTACCGAAATATGGAGGGGATTGGGGTTTATAAATTGTGTTGATTATTTTAATAAGAGAAAACACAATGATTATAACCTAACTTATAGCCATGCATACCTAGTTTGTCTTGGGTAGAAAAACAAGCTCATGCATTGGCCACCTTTCCCCCCTCCCCACCGTTTTTCTAGAGGAGAAAAGCCAAGGGTTTTTCTCTCAATTATTCACTACTTCACTTAACAATTTTCTAGTGTTAGAAATTGTTATTCTCTCTACAATTTGTGAAAAACTTAGAGAAATAAAAACCTCATAAATCACTCCTCTCTTGACCGAAATAAGAGAGAACAAAATTAATATTTTGTGTCCTAATTTTAAGTAAGATTAATATTATTACTAGTTCATAATAATATTGGTTATTAAGGGTATTCCTTGGGTATATCCTTTTGGGAGAGGTTCTAATTTGAACCTTGTTCATCCATTGTTGGAAAGCTCAAGAACTAACAAGAAGGAGATCTTGTTGGTGCCCAAAAAAAAAATCCGAAACACAAATGTAAGAAGTGACGATTTCTTCTCTACTTTGTTTTATGTTTGCATGCATAAGATCGTGTATTTATTTTATGACCAAATAAATTAATTCATATATGAATATGTAAACTATTGGAATTAATGAATCCTAACACGGTCTCTTCAATGATGGGGGTCCTATTTTCTCGTTTGTCAAGTTCTTTGGCTAGGTGAGGTGGGTAGTCACTCAAGTCAAATTCCTCATATTCGTTCAGAATTGCATTGCAGTTAAATTGAGACGAGTCATAAGCAAACTTAGCATTCATTAAGTCGACTTGAGCAAAAAGCTCGAATAGGACAGACATCTTATGGGCAGTCAGAGGCGACACTGTGGAGGAGGTGGCCCTTGGAACAAGCTCCAAGTTGCTACCTTCCATAGGAGTGGGGATAACCTTAGTTGACTTGGCCTCTAAAGCAGCCACAAGTTTGTGTTAAAACAGTGGGAAATGGACTTTGACCGGGACATCAGGAGTGCTAGGAGCTAGGACAGACTCTGACTCCGACTCAGACTCAGACTCTTCTTCACTTCCCTCTTTGAACACAGGGCCTTCTCCAGTTGTAATCTTGAGAATGCGGCCTTGACGATCGGTCCACTTGACAGTTTTCCTCCAGCCTTGTGTAGCTTTCTCTGGGTCAGTATCAGAGATTAAGGCGGTGGGATCAAACTAGTTGTCTTTCATAGCAATGTTGATGATGTCCTCATAGCCGAGGTGCTTGATGTTGTCTTCTCCGAAGAGGAGGCTGTCGGCTTGTCCGTCGAGGGATGGGGTCGACTCAGATTCGGTCAACGTAGCTGTGGTGTTGTCGGGGATGAAGTAGCAGTCTTGAAAGACTTTTACACCCGGGTGTTTGACCTTGGCTACTGAACCATAGATTGGCTCAGGAAAGCCGTGGTAGAGCTCGGATTCTCCCTTGGGGACGAAGTATCCATTGAGAGTCAAGTGGTAGGGACGGAGGATGACTCCGTGCTTTTTGCGCTTCCGTATTAGGAGGTTCATTTCCTGAATGTCTTCATCGATAGGATGATAGCCTAGCCTGAAGGGGATGTTAGGGACCTTGGCCTGTTTCAAGGGAGGCAAGGTGGTCTTCAGCGGATAGAGGGGTAGGCTCGGGAAATAACCCTGGCGCATCAAAATGCGGTTGATCGTGAGGTTGGAAAACGGGTTGCAATCAAAGGATGCTGATTCATCGGTTAGGGCGTTCAAAGCTTGGAATCCCCACATTTCGCTGTCGCCCCCCTCAATGGCTTGGGAGGCTATTCCCTTCTTCATGATAGCCTTGATCGGGGAAGCGGGAATCGTGATCGTCTTCCCGTTGAAAGGGACCCTGATTTTCTGATGAAGGGTTGATGTAACGGCCTTGAGGGCGTGAATCCAGGGGCGTCCTAGAAGCATGTTGAAAGAGGCATCGATGTCGACCACCTGAAAACTGGCTTGCCTTTACAAGGGTCCAGTTGCAATGGTCAAGGTGATAAGCCCCGCAACCTTGCGATGAGTTCCATCATAGGTGCGTACTCCTTGATTGGTTGGGACCAAATCAGTTTCTTTGATACCCAGTTTATGAGCCGTCTTGAGGGGAATGACATTAACCACAAATCCGTCATCCACTAGAACCATAGGCACATTCTTTTTGAGGCATTGTACGGTGATGTATAGGGCCAGGTTATGGTTGGGTTTGAATGGAGGGATATCTTCGTCAGAGAAGGTGACTGGGTTGTTCAGGTCGGGGACATCCCTTGTCATGTGTGGCACCAGTTCTTCAGGAGAGGAGGTAGAGGGAACTGTCAATTTTCCCAAGGCTTGTAGTAAAGCTTGCCGATGTTCGAAGGATGTAGCAATCAGTTGCGAAATTGAAATCTTGGCCTTTGCTTTTTGCAGTTGTTTGAGGATCGAGTTTTAGGGAACCTTAGGTTGCGTGTCCGTGCCCGGGACAACCTGCTCATTCGTTGTTGGAACGACCGTTGAATTGTTCGCGTTTTGATAGGGGCGTCCGGACCGGGTAAGATGACCGATCTCTTTCGCTTGTTTGCCCTTTCCCGGAACCATATAGACATCCTCCGCGTCGTATCTCCAGATACCATTGATTTCGGGATCTCGAGGGTACTTTGGAGGGGTATTCCTCGGTGGAGAGTTTTTGTGAGGGAAGTTTTTGTGGGGGTATTTTTTGTGAGGGTAATTTTTGTGGGGTTTATTATTGTGGGGTGCATGCCAGAATGGTCGCGGGAGTAATCCATCCTGGTGAGGGTAGTTTCGGGTGCTTGGAGAACCCTCCCTCGGGTGCGGTGTTGGCGTTGGAGGATTGAAAATCAACCGGTGGTAAGCGTCCTCAAGTCGGGTAATCCTTTCTGAGAGGCTGGCTATGGCCTCCTCAACCTGTTGGAACATAGTGAGCATGGTTCCGGCGCTGAACACGAACATCATGTCCGGGGTATCCTTCTCCAAGGCATTCACCTCGCCATCAATTGGCAGGATGAGGTGCGAGCAATCCAAGGTGGGCTCGTCATCAAAGATAGCATGGATTCCCAAGGGGTTCGTTTTGTTGTTTGGTTTTGTCGGTGAAAGTAAAGGTAATTCTCTTTTCTCGATCATGTCTTGAATGATGTGTTTGAGCTTAAAGCAGGCTTCCGTGTCATGGCCTTTTTCCTGATGATACTGGCAATAGGCATTGAGATTCCAAAAACGTGTTTTCTTAGCCTCAGATAGATCCGGAGTGGGTCCAATTGGTTGTAGTTTCCCTTGGTCCATAAGCCTTTTTAGGGCGCTAGCATAGGTTGACCCCAGGTTGGTGAATACTCTTTGAGGACGCTTGGTTCTCTTTGTGGTTGGTTCGAGGAGGTTGACCTCATCAATTTTGTTTGTTTGACCATAGGGGCGAGATCCGTTTGATGTAGATCCCTGATAGCCTCAACCAGTGGTTTTGGCTAGGACACCTTTGCGGAGGTCATCTTCAATGCGGGTCCCAAGGATTTGCAAGTCCTGGAACGTTTTGATGTTTTGATACCTCAGCAGGTTGGCATAAACAGGGCGGAGGTTGTTGACAAATTTCTCCACCAGAGTTGATTCACTCGGCTTACTGACCAGTTGAGTGCTCACCCTCCTCCAACGGGTTAGGAATTCTGTGAACCCTTCCTTGTCATTCTGAGTCAGGACCTCAAGAGTGCGGGTATTAGCCTGGATTTCGACATTGTCGGCATACTGCTCAGCAAATTCAACAGCGAGTTCGTCCCAGGTAGTAAGGTTCTTTGGGTCGAGGGAATAGTACCACTGGCGAGGAATCGGTTCAGGGATGATGGAAAGATCCGGGTGAAGAGTTCTTGTTTGACTCCCTTGATGGCCATATAATCTTTGAAGGCCCGAATGTGATTAAGTGGGACCTCCACTCCCTTGAATTTAGGTACATCAGTCAAGGTAAAGTTGTCGGGTAGTTGATCCCCAACGGGATCGAATTTTCGATTGTTCTCAAGGTGGATGTTGTTACCACGGGCTAAGAGTTGTTCCTCTAAAAGTTTGCGCCTTTTCTCAGTTTCAGTCAAAGACGGAGTGTTGTGTTCTCCGGTTGCCTTGTTTTCCAGAGTGTCGATACGGGTCTCGACACGGTCCAGGGTGACCTTAAGGGAAGTGAGTAGGCTGGCTAGTTGAGCAGTTGTAACATCTCTGTTGTCATTGTTGTTGTTGGACGAAGCTGAAGATGGGGCCATGGTTCTGAGGCAGAAAAACAGCTCACATTACATCTCAATCCGACACGGTTTAATGACTAAATGCGGACAACACAAAGAACGGAAAAAAAGGTCAGACTCAACAAGACGAGGGTGACCGCGTATGGTGCCTCAGTGCTGACTCGATTTATGATGCGACAGTGTTGACCGGACTTTGACTCGCGTCCAACGTAGTGGCATGACGCCGTTGGACGAGTCTTGCGGTGAGACGACTCATAAGTAAAGCCCCATAAGTACGTTTCATTCGACTCGATAGACACGAGGCGGAATTGGAACGGTGGACTGAAGTTTTCGAAAATCGAGATTTTCAAAAGATTCATTTGTCGTTTTGTGGACGGCTCCCGAAGAATAGGGATCTTCGAAAGTCAACCAGTTGAAGAGTTGTCTTAAGTTTGTTTTCAAATGACGGTTTGGGTTTGAGTTGAGGCGACTTTGAAAACAATGTACTGCTTCCAAAGACAGTTTTTGAAATTCAAAATTGTATGTTTTGAAAATCGAGTTTTGAAATGTTTGAAAAGGTCTCGGGGATGGTGTATGGTCCTCGGGATTTCAAAATGTTTTGAAAAAGGAGTGTGTGCCTTTCTCGGGTTTTGAAAGAGCCATTGTGTCGGCGCGAGACGGGTTAAAATCCGTGTCTTAACGCGGCTATTATAACAGCGTAAAAAGGTGTTTGTAGAAATGGTTGTAGAAAACCGGGTTTGAAAATCGTCATTACGACGGCCTAGAAAGGCGTGTTTGAAATGGTTGTAGAAAACCGGGTTTGAAAATCGTCATTATGACGGCCTAGAAAGGCGTTTTATTTGAAATGGTTGTAGAAAACCGGGTTTGAAAATCGTCATTACGACGGCCTAGAAAGGCGTGTTTTTTTAAATGCAACAGTTGTCGAAAGACCGAGGTTTGAAATGGCCATTATAATGGCGCAAAAAGGTGTTTTGAATATTTGAAACGACACGGAAGGACTTATGATCACATAACACATAAGCACTCGCAGTTTCATTATGTTATGCATAATGCTGACACGGGTTTTGGCTTAATAAAGTGGGTTACACACCAAGCGATCAAACCCCGATTTTCGAGAGAGATACCAATCCAAACAAAATGTATAAGGAGGGTGCCCTAGCCTCGTGCTCGAAGGTGATGACAGCTCTTTGACGAAACAAAAAATGTGTAACGTCAATGGTATGCTTGACTCAATCGGGATTCGAAACGCGGAGATGAGAAAACTAACGCCGAAGAGACGAGCCAATTGGTCGAAAAGGGTTAGGTTGTGGGCCCTGACAAGGAACCCGACTATGACCGTAATATCAATTAATGCATTTCAATCAAGACCTCGTTCGAGTCTCGCCATCTAGGGGTCACAAAGACACAAGTATCCTAGATTTCCCCAGTGGAGTCGCCAATCTGTGGACATGCAGCGGTCTTTTGAAAGCCACGCTCGGCGGCATAAAAAATGCTTTCGACCGGATCGTTTTAAATCGGTCGGTTTCGTCTCGGCAAGGATCTCAAAATGATGCAAGAGTTGTTCGGAGTCGCCACCAAGCATTTGTGGGATACTTGGAACCCGTTCGAATGCACTTTATACCTAGGTCAACCAAGGCAAAAAGCGGTGTTTGACATAGGTACTAAAGATAAGGAATCGTCCCTCTTTAGCATCCTATCTCTAGAATGACTCTCGTACGCCCTGGATAAGGTCGTCCACTATCCAAAGTTTCTGAGTAAGAGGTGAAGGTACGTATTGAGAAGCCCTTTAATCGGACACCCAATCCCCCCCGCGGTAGCGAACTCTATTGATCGATCTTGGTTGGTTAAATGCAAAAGTTGGTAAAATGGGTAAATGTATAAATGCGCATCCACAAGTTTGAACCTAACATATGAGCTTTCTATGTTGGTTGATTAATCCAAGTATCAAGTATTTGATGTCGAGTTGGATTTAGTGTTGATTTGCATGCAAGACGGAAATTAAACACCCATTTACCGAGTTAGGTTTATGGTGCATAACGTGATCCATTTATCTTAGTAAGGCATTTTACAAATATAATGTAAAATGGACAGATTTGTCATCTAATCCGTCCTGTATTCGGGTTAACCGAAGTCGGGATCGTCCTAGACAAGTGCTGGAAGGAAACAGACCCTGCATCAGGCAGCCAATATAGGCGCGAGCCATCTGGCGATACAAGCAGGCCTGTCAGGGTTTGAAAATGGAAAAATGAGTGGCATGTTTAGGCGCGGGTCAACAGACGATTGAAGAACGTCTTCTGACCATTGAAAAAGGTTTATAAAATGGATTGAAAAGAGGGTGTTTAAACCCGTCTTGATTTGAAAAGGTCGTTTAGACCGCTTTTGTGTTGATGTGAAGAACGAGACTTGAACAATCGTCATTATTTTGACAATATTCGTTGTCGGGTTCGGTTTTGCATGCTTCACATGAATAGTTTTGAAAATGATTATGAACTAATTATTTTAAGTTCATTTGTTTGTAATTAGTCAATATTTATCATCGTACTCGGGATAAAATCCGAGATGGTATGTAGAACCAAGGATGATTTTGTGTTTATGACTAATATGTTTGTTTTGAAAGTGTAAAGAAAAGAGTAAAAGGTATTAAAATACCTTTTAAAAATTAAAGAAATGAAATAAAAGGTTTTAAAATAACTTTTGAAATGTAATTAACCAAATATTATCAACGAAACACGGATTAAACCGTCATGGTATTAGGAACCAAGGGTGAAAAATGTTTTATGGTTAAAATTCATCATAAAAATGATTTGAAATATTTGAAATGGTAAACACCGATTGCAAATATGAAATGAAAATAAAGGGAAGAAGAGACCAAACACAGTTGGATTAAGGCATGAGAGGGCTTTAGGCGCGAGCCTGTCTGCTATACAAGCAGCCCCTGTCTCGGCCAAAAATCCGGTTTTGGCTCATTTATCCCATATTTGGACCATGTTATGCACGTTTTAGCATGTTATACTCATGAAACAAATGAAAAACATGATAGAAGAGGATTTTTACACCCTCATACTTACATGCTAGGCTTAAGACGAGAAATCGACGAAAGTGTATCAACTTATTCGGTCGGAAAACTCGGTTTGAAAATCGTTTTAGCAATGTAAAAGAGTGATTTAAGTTTAGTGATGGTGTAGTTGGTCGAGATGGTCGGTCAAGTGATTTAATTCACGATGACGGTACCAAACAATGTGTAAGGCTTGTGTTTTCGATTGGTAGGTCGAAAACACGTGTCGGTTTGTGACTTGAGAAGTCGAGTCTAGAATTTTAAGGGAGAAATGAGGGGGCGGACACTCGCGTAACTCTCAAATGGTGGCATTTGAGGGGTATTTATAGAAAAATGGGTGGTTGTGTGCGTTTTGAGCGACGTGGCCGCATGGGCAACTCGAAGAGGCGCGAGCCAATTCGCGGGTCTTCGACGTGTCTTGTCACTATCACGCAATTGTAATCATGATTTGTTCTATCCTATGTTTTGGATGAACTTGATTTATACTTGACCATGAAGCATTCCGAGAATCCTTAACATGGAAGTCTTAAAAAGTTTGTTTTTTGTGTTTGACTCGATTTGACTCGTTGTTGGAGTCGGGATTTAAATTTTGAGTCGGTTTTTGGTCCGGTGTCGGTTTTGACTCTAATTAATGTCATTGTGACCCCGTCGTCATGCATTAAACACTCCAGGTACTTTTGAAAAGTTTTGAAATGTTTTGTTTTCGAAATCGTTTTAAGTTTTCCGACGTATAGTTGTACAAAAACTGTCGATTAAACGCTGCGATTCCTAAGCATGTTGTAATCCGATAATCATCGAGTGTTTGTTGGAGACTTGACAGATACTGGGTATCTACACCACACAATATGTCAATTACCAACTCATCCAATCATCTTAACCGATATCATGTTATAATGCAAAAACCGCTAGAACACGACTCACATGACAACTCAAATGCAAATTGAAACTGAGTAGGATTAACCTACCTTTTAGCAAATCCGCACAAGAAATCCGTCACACAAGCTAGGCCCATCTCGTAAAACTGTCTCACAAAACCCATTTCCTAAAATACGAAAATAATACAAATATGTATAAATATACTCATCTAATCATACAAATACGTATAAATATACTCATCTAATCATATAAATACGTATACAAATACATATAAATATACTAATCCAATATGTATTTTTTTTGTTGAAATGTGAGTAGTATATATATCAAAACGAGGGAGAATACAAGATAAGCAGTCCGCTAATTACATAAGTTCTTCTGACTCAGCCAGACCAAGTCATTTACATTCATACTCAGTTGCTCACGACCTCTAATTCTGATTTTCACACCTTCATTAACCTGCTCTGCTATCTTGCCTGGACGCATCAATACACTATCAATTCTACATCTGTTTCTTTGATACCAGATAGAGTATAAAGCACCCAGGAGCAATGCTACTTGAACTCCTATCTGGACAGTAGTACCTGAAGGAAATGTAGATTCATATACATATTTAACATACTCATATATGTCTAAAATTTGTCATAAAATTAAAACGGATTTTATGCATGCAAACATTAATATAAATAGAGGAGAAATCATGTCCTTACTTTGATGATTTCGGTTTAGAGGGCACAAGAGAGATCACCTTTCTCTCTTGTTCTTGAGCTTATCCTTATGGAAGAACAAAGATCTAAGTATAAGATCTCTCCCTAAGCTTTATACCCAAGGCTTTCACTTAATCTAATTAATATTATTTGATCTAGTATAATATTAATCTTGTGAAAATCGAACCAAAAATAAATATAAAACTCTTATATATTTCGGTTATTATTAGAGAGGAAGAGAGGATTTTATCTCACTAGAAATCTCTATATTTGATGATGGAATTAGAATGAATACCCACTAAAACATTTTAGTGTTATTAGGTGAAAATTATAGGAAAAACAATGATGGCATTGTGCTTCTCCAAACCGTGTAAGAGGAGGACATAAGGGGAGCCAATGCATGGAGAAATTGTTCTTCACAAGGAACAATAGGCTTGCATGGCTAGGCTTGCTTTTAATCATTGTGTTTTCCACTAATTACAATCAACATATAATTAGCACATAAACCCTCTAATTTTCGGCCCACTTGGTAATATGGATTCCATATTATGTTTTGTCAATTGTCAATATGTCACATGTCATATGTGACATAAATTTTGTTATGTATTTTTAACATATTAAAAATCAACGTATTAATAAAAATACGTCACATACAAAAATTGACTTAGTAATTCCATAATTACTTGTGCCAAAATATTTTACCATTTATAAATCACAACAGATTGTATTTATAATAATTCATTCAGTTTCGATTGTTTCTTTAAACAATTTATTTCATCCGAGTAATTATACAATTTGATTACTCAGACCGTATCTCATTTAATCACATTTCAATTTGATACGTAAATTATACTTCCAAAATCGTCCGTCAATTTTCAAGTAATTTAATTAACTCGCAACATTATACGATTAATTAAATAATCAATTAAGAGTATTGCCCTTTAGGTATGACCTAGGGGGTCAACTGATCACCACCGTCACACGACAGTAATGTCAAACTCTAGTCAGCCAATCATTACCGATATATGTTGACCAGTTGACAGTAACAATATTACTTCCCAATTGTATTCTTTAAAATGAGATTTAATAATGATATTTAAATCATATGATCGCACTATTGTTGAGGACACATTTCCCAACAATCTCCCACTTGTCCTCGACAAGTGTGCGTCACCAATTCTCTTGTCCTATTACTATCTCCCACTCAATGCAAGGTGTCTTTCGGGTCGTACTTGCAAGTGATCATATCGAGAGTGGTTTCCTCGATCCGGAGAATAATCGATTGACCGGATTTATCCACTCGGATACCTTCCGAGCGTGGCCACGCATTTACAGATTCATTACTCCTCGAGTGGCCCCGAGATATTGTTATAACCCTGACAAGGGGATGGACAATTCCTATCGCACTCATTCCCTTCGACTAGCCACAGCCATCATAACCCAAAATATGCCCATTTGACCCCATTTACGAAGGTCGTAGTAACACAAATCAAAGTTAATCTGAAACTGAGCCATCTTAGGAGAATAGTCTTTAGTCAAAAGAATCGACTCATTTGAATACTATAGCAGCTCTCGCCACGACCATGCTATATAAATTTGCCAGAACTCTATAAGCGGTCATTAGGCCCGACAAAAAAGTTCCTAATACCGCCTATGTGATCGACTAGTCATCTCACATGACTCTATGGCACTTGAACTTGCCATCAATCGCATCACACTCTAGTCACTTCGAGACGTCACCTCATACAAGTGACTATGGGCGAATACAATGTTAATCCGTGTTCACTTTAACGGGGTTCAATTTGTCACTACAACCCGTTTGGATGTAACAAAGTATAGAAGGAGTTTTTAAAGAAAAACTCGAACGACAAATGCGATTATCACATATAAATAGTCAATGCCTGATTACTATTTCATATTCTATAATCTAATTTGATCTTGCATGTAGTTGTTAATTTCAATTCAATTGAAATGACATGACTCATCATGTTTAGCCTTTGAGAAGGCTTTGGTTAGTAGGTTTTATCAATTTCTTGTACCTTACTCAACCTCACTACATACTCGTTTTCCTTTGTAATGTACACATTTCCATCACAAAACTTTCTGAGTACGTGTCGAGATCCAATCAAGACATAGGCCCTCTTAGCCTAAGAATAGCTCCCACTGTTTTCACAGTGTGCGGGACTCATTCTCTTGCACATCTCATGATTGCAAGTGTACTCAATTTCCGTTATATATATATCTCTCATTGTTCTTTATTGCCTAGAACGATTCTAGAAAATCTACTTCTTAATTATCATAGCCACAATGGTATCTTAACCATCCTAATGTGTTTTGATTATGGTTTTGTCGGAAACCATGCGCAACCTCAATTGTCAATTGTCACTTGTGTAACACCCTTACACAAAATTGCATCATAAACACTTTGCTTTACTTCCTTAATGCTTCTGCAAGCACTTAAGGGTAATCTTTATATACTAGGTAAAGATTACTTAAATTCGATTTTGAAAACAATTCATCATACTCAAAGTATATGAAGTGTTATACATCATTACTCATTTAATTGATCCAAAAATGGAAGCAAATGGAATCAATCAAATATGTTCAATTTAATTGAACTAGTCATGAATCTTATCAACATAAGACTTCTTACTGACGCTAATATCATGTGGATTTATCTTCATAAATCCGGATATTCAAGATGTATTATAATACTCCAAAAGTCTTAAATCATTCTCGATGATCAATATGTCATCCACATATCGGACTAGTTAAAATTTCCGTAACTCCCACTAAACTTCATGTACAAACACAACTTCTCGACTTATCGAGAAATGTTTTATCACATGATCCAAAAATGTTGATTCCAACTCATTGATGTCCTACTTAAGACCCTCTCTTAAGTTTCACATTATCTTAGGATTGCAAGAATCTTCAAAACTCAAGACATGTATTGAATACATTCCTTCTAATTGAAGAAGTGGGTTTTAGATTCACTCGCTATGTATTTCATAATAATGAAACACAATCCCTAAGAAGATCCAAATAGACTTAAGCATTTCAATTGGTGCAAAACCCTTTGCAACCAATCAAACCTTGAAATCTCTCTTTATTAGTGCAAAACCCTTTGCAACTAATCAAGCCTTTTTATTTCGGATTTTCATGGCTCTAAGCCTTATATTGAGTTGTGACTTAATCACTCTTATGTAATTGAGTTGTGACTTAATCACTCTTATGTAAGTCATATGTTCATTACTTTCCAGAAGTAATCAATCTTGAATCAAACAATTTCTTTGTAAGTTATAAGCTCTTTACTTTCTTAAAAGTAACATGAATTCATCATTTTTAACAAGTGACGAATTTTAACCTCCTAGGTTTTGAAGAAACAATGTCTTACACAAAACGTCTCATGTAGCCAAGAAAGACCAGTTTCTTGCGACAACGTTTTACACAAAACATCTCACGTAGCCAAGAAAGACCAGTTTCTTGCGACATAACATCTTTGTGGCTCTTTGAATAATTTCTCCCACTCTGTCTTCTAAAAATAAACTTGTATTTTAGAAAGACAGCTTCATGAGCCGCAAACCCGTCGTACTCGTGAAAATTGAAAGGGAAAAATGAGCATTTGTTTCTTGTGAGAACTTACAAGCATGGTACCCTTACCATTTCATATCTCATATGATTCGTATTAGTGGAAAAATAATTTAGACAAAAATGATAAAATCCCCAAAAGGATCAAGTAACTCAAAGTAACTTGATTGAAGTCCAAACCATATCGAATAGCGTTTGATTTCTTATCCATCCACACATTATTTCATAATGCGTGCTAAGAGAGATTAACTTGTGATACTATATCACATTTTCTTTGGCTAACATCAAAGTCTTCACTTTGATAATCCCATCACGACTAAATCGTGATTCCTTGAACTCTTGAACTTCTTCAAAGATTTCTCTATTTACCTTATTAAGTGAACACACTAGTGTCAACTTAAATCGTTGGTAAAAGAAAATGATCAACCTATTTTGGATCAATGATTTACAATCTCGATCTCCCTTTTTTAAACAAAAAGCACGAGATATCTTGCTTTGAATACAAGATACGCATATACCATTAACAATCTAATGGTTTCAAGAGTACTCGATAACTCTTTGCGTTCATCATTCCAAAATTTAAGGTTTAATCTTGGGTTACCAATTTGAGTCTTGCATCATCTTCATGATATATCATTCTAGTTTGGTTTAGAATATAATCACCTTGATGATGGGCTAGCCATACATCAAATCATGGTGTATAGGGTCACAAAAGTGAAACCTCTTTTGTATCTTAACAAATTTGTATTCTTATTTAGAGTTTATGTACTTAATAGTCACAATTAAGTACCACTCCCAACCCAAAAACTAGATTTAGTACACAATGACTCATTCTCTCGACTTCGTCGTTGCTAGTCGTCATATTCTAATCATCCTATGTATCAAACATAATGATGAAAACCTCCATTGGTTTCTAATATTGACGAAGTGATACTAGCAAAAATTATGTTTATTCAAATAAACATTTAAAGAAGAAGGTCCCATTAGATGTCCCACAACTAACTTGTTGATACTTCAATAACTTGGGGTAGTTTCCTTTCTTGTGTCCAACATTTAAGACAATGAAACTTTATCGGTCGGGATTGATAGGTTTAGTATCGTTATTCTCAACAACTTTACCTTTAACATTACCTTGTATCAATTCCATGAAACTTCTTGAACCTCGTCCTCATCTTAACGGTTTAAGAGAATGCTCCCACTTAATTCAATGAGTCTTTACTTAGAGAAGCAAAGTTGAACCTTATGAAGATTACTCTTCATTTGTTCGTTTTAGTCTTAAAAACTTTCATTGAAGTGGTTGCGTCATTTTGGTCAATTACGAATTCTTGACAAAACTAATTACCAAAACAATTTTATCGCTTCGATGTACTTAATGCATTTAAGTACATGGAAAAACAATCCATTGCAAGTAGATGTGTTAGTCAAGAATCAAAAACCTGTTTGATAATGAATAACTTTAATCTATACTCTTTACAAGAGATCCTTAGCAATGGTTCATATGAGGTTTTAGAAGCAAATTCATAATTGTCTTTAGTTACGATATTTTAATGGAGATTTTGTATCAAAACGGAAATGATATCGTATATGAATTGTGGTAAAGAAATAGAACAATATAAAAAACGGAATAGTGGAAAACTTAACATTTATCGTTTTATTAATACTTGTAAACAAGTATAGCATTTACATAGTGACCTCTACCCAACTATGATAAATGATTCCAAGATCCAAATTCATATTAACTTGGGCACGGGGTAGCCGATGAAACCCTTATCAATATAACTCGGTGGATTAACTCTTTAATCGATTCTACTTTTAGAACTCTCGGTCGATAAAATTACTCTAATATTTATCTATAGCCCAAAACACATCAACAAGGGCACGGGGTAGCCGATGAAACCCTTATCAATTACTTTTGTTGAGTTCAATCCAAATTTCGAATAAATGTGTCCATTATCCAAACCCACATTAACTTAGGCACGGGGTAGCCGATGAAACCCTCATCAACATGAATTCGGTGGATTAACATTTATCACCCACTTCCCCTACGTAACAAGGTTTGTACCCCGGGGTAGCCGAGTGCACTCCCTCGCGAAATAGGTTTTCATGGTTTCTACTATTTGGTAAGGCTATGTCTCAATTAATTATTTTAGCGAGAGGTCATGTCAATTTATTATCTATCACGTTTTAAGTGAACTAAAGCGGTGAACTACGATAATTCTAATTGACACGGTCGATAAACTCGATAAAATAACAATGCATGTTTAGTTATGGCGATTTAGCGATGCATGTGACATAAAATAAAATGCAAGCATAAAAATAAATAAATCCTAGTATGGCCTTTCCTAAAATAGAAAAACTCTTTAACTATTACATATTCGGAAACCAACTCCATTGGTCCCTTGAACTTCGGTTGTGGCACGCATCTCGAGGTAACACCGTCTTTATGTATCGCCATTCTTGAAGAAATCCGTCTTTAGGAACTCCGGAATGAATAAAATTACATAATAAATTACATAATTCCTATTATACATTTGTAACTAAAATAAAATGAATCTATTAAATTACAAAACGGTGATACGAGATCACAATAAAAAATTACAACCGAATCGATACTCCCATACATTTCGGGAAATACCAATTAAAATCTAAGGCCATACTAAGTAAAATTACATAATTCAAAATTACATAAATTAAAATTATGACAATCATAAAGAAAAAATGCAGCATTATAATATGTATGAACATGCTCAATTTTTTTTATGCTAAATCGCCTTTAATTAGCCAATATCGTATATTACTCGGTTTTTACGGATTTGCGTGATTTCAACATTTTATAATCACAAAAATACATAAACTCATATTTATGCATAAGTTAATTACCCTTACCTCTTAGGACTCAAAATATAGTCTTCACTAATAATTTGACCATAATTAACTTTTATTTACAAAATTGTTCATAAATGGACCAAAAATTACAAAAATAAGCCATTAAACTTCAAATAAATCTAAAAATTTCAAATAAATTCAAAATTTGAAATTTAAATTCATGAACATTCTGGAAAAATTCCATGACACTCATAATGTTCAAAATCTTAGGTTAAAAATTTCGAAATATTTCCGGAAAAACAATGTTGCGGTTTATCGATTTTTAATAAAATAATCATAAAAACATGGAAAAATTATTTTCATTAACTTTTCAACTTTAGATCTGAAAAATATAATAAAATGCAACATTAGACGTTTTTCCTAAGTCATAGATTATGTTTTATTAATTTTACACTAATAATGTCACTATTTATGCTAATTTTTCTTCAAAAATTCATAAATCATGCTAAAAGACTTCTTTATAGCCAATTATTTTACACACATCTTGTAAAATTGCATGTGACAACATATTAATTTTCTATGACCAGATTCGAAATTTAACTCATATTAACCTATTTTTCACTTTAAATCCGAATTAAAATTGAAAAATCCATTTTTCGAGCATAACAAGTCCTAAAATTATGAAAATTTACAGGTTATCTCAAAATAATATGTATCACAACATATCCAAAAACCAATGAGAAATTCGAAGTATAGCAAATTTTAGACAAAAAATGACATTTTTACTCATAAAATCACATTTAAATGCCATTATTGTAAATTATGAACAATAAAAATCCGAAAAATTAACCAAAAAATCCCAAAACACTTTAGGACCAGAAATATTAACATGCATGTAATGATTTCGTGATATATCATAATAACACAAAATTTACAAGTTTTATTTGTTATTCATATAACTCGGAAAAACTTTTAACCAATTTGCATGCAAACAACCGTGGCTCATGATACCGATTGAAGGAAATGTAGATTCATATACATATTTAACATACTCATATATGTCTAAAATTTGTCATAAAATTAAAACGGATTTTATGCATGCAAACATTAATATAAATAGAGGAGAAATCATGTCCTTACTTTGATGATTTCGGTTTAGAGGGCACAAGAGAGATCACCTTTCTCTCTTGTTCTTGAGCTTATCCTTATGGAAGAACAAAGATCTAAGTATAAGATCTCTCCCTAAGCTTTATACCCAAGGCTTTCACTTAATCTAATTAATATTATTTGATCTAGTATAATATTAATCTTGTGAAAATTGAACCAAAAATAAATATAAAACTCTTATATATTTCGGTTATTATTAGAGAGGAAGAGAGGATTTTATCTCACTAGAAATCTCTATATTTGATGATGGAATTAGAATGAATACCCACTAAAACATTTTAGTGTTATTAGGTGAAAATTATAGGAAAAACAATGATGGCATTGTGCTTCTCCAAACCGTGTAAGAGGAGGACATAAGGGGAGCCAATGCATGGAGAAATTGTTCTTCACAAGGAACAATAGGCTTGCATGGCTAGGCTTGCTTTTAATCATTGTGTTTTCCACTAATTACAATCAACATATAATTAGCACATAAACCCTCTAATTTTCGGCCCACTTGGTAATATGGATTCCATATTATGTTTTGTCAATTGTCAATATGTCACATGTCATATGTGACATAAATTTTGTTATGTATTTTTAACATATTAAAAATCAACGTATTAATAAAAATACGTCACATACAAAAATTGACTTAGTAATTCCATAATTACTTGTGCCAAAATATTTTACCATTTATAAATCACAACAGATTGTATTTATAATAATTCATTCGATTTCGATTGTTTCTTTAAACAATTTATTTCATCCGAGTAATTATACAATTTGATTACTCGACATCGTATCTCATTTAATCACATTTCAATTTGATACGTAAATTATACTTCCAAAATCGTCCGTCAATTTTCAAGTAATTTAATTAACTCGCAACATTATACGATTAATTAAATAATCAATTAAGAGTATTGCCCTTTAGGTATGACCTAGGGGGTCAACTGATCACCACCGTCACACGACAGTAATGTCAAACTCTAGTCAGCCAATCATTACCGATATATGTTGACCAGTTGACAATAACAATATTACTTCCCAATTGTATTCTTTAAAATGAGATTTAATAATGATATTTAAATCATATGATCGCACTATTGTTGAGGACACATTTCCCAACAGTACCTCCCCTGTTGGTCCACCAAGCCAGATCAACAGTCATAGGGAACTGGCAACCAGATGTCTGCTGCAAAGTCAATATCACCCTCCTACTTTACTGGCACTCAAAGAACAGATGTGATAAACATTCCTCTGACTGACCACACATCAAGAATTTGTCATCTACTTCCAACACATATTGAACAAGCTTATTAACTTTATTGAGGGCCTCATGAGCCACTAACCACCCCAAGAACTGATGTTTAGGAACTGCCCAGTCATTCCATACCACCTTACTCCAATGGACTGGTGGCCTGGCTTCCCTGAACCACTCATAGCACCCTGCAGGAGTATAACGAGTCGGCTGTACCACCCAATCCCTATCCACAAACCCATGGGCAATATCCTGCTTGACTTTGCATATCCTTCTCCAAACCCAGCTGGAATTAGCACAAGGGATATACTTTATCCAGTCCCTCCCTTTTAGGTGATTCTGATACACCCAATGAACCCGGATAGAGTCCCTTTTCTCAGCAACCCAAGCTACCAGTCTACCAACCATGGCCTTATTCCACACCCCCTAATCTTTGATCCCTAAACCTCCCTCTTCCTTTGGCCTGCAGATTTTATCCCAAGCCACAAGGGGTACCCTCCTGTATTCCGTGTCATTCTCCCAAAGAAAATTCCTGCAGATGGCTTCAATATTCTTGATGATACCTTTAGGTATGATGAACATAGATGCCCAGTAAAAATGCAAAGTGTTAAGTACAAATTTCACCAAGACAAGTCTCCCAGCATAGGAAAATTTCCTTGCACCATAATTATGGATCCTGCCACATATCTTCTCAATAAGACAGGCACAATCCACTTTTTTGAGTCTAGTAGTTTGTATAGGCATTCCCAGATACTTAAAAGGGAGGACTCCTTCAATAAAACCTGACACCCTAAGAATGTCTTGTTTGATCTGATCTGGTACCCCTCTGATATATGCATGAGACTTGGCTGCACTAACCCTCAAATAAGATGCTTTAGAGAAGGTTGAGAAGGATTATAACAGAAGCATCATAGACTTTGTATCTCTTTTGCTGAACATGAGCACATCATCAACAAACATTAGACAGGCTAATCTTTGTTGTTTACACATAGGATGATAATTGAAGGCATACTTAGTTACAGCATACTTCAATGTTCTTGTTAAGTACTCCATACATAGAGTAAAAATGAGTGATGATAAGGGATCTCCTTGTCTGAGTCCTCTCTTGCCAGGGAAGAAGCCAAACATTTCTCCATTGATAGATAGAGAAAAAGAAGCAGTGCTAATACACTGCATTACCATGCTTTGGAACTCAGGTGGAAATTTAAGCATTCTCAAGAGCTGCTCCACAAAAGTCCATTCCACAGTATCATAGGCTTTTTGCAAATCAATTTTAAAGAGGCATATGGCTGAGACATTGGGCCTTTCATATAATCTTATTAAGTCCTGGCAAATCAATATATTCTCCTGAATACTCCTGTTCTGAATGAAAGCTCCTTGGTTCTGATCCACAATGTTGGGCAGTACTTCAGCAAGCCTAGCACACATAAGCTTTGAAATGACCTTGTACACAACATTGCAGTATGGAATAGGTCGAAACTGAGTAGCATTTTGAGGCCTATCACATTTAGGAATCAGGGTGAGATTTATGGCATTGATCTGAGCTAGCAATCTCCTCTGTTGGAAGAAATCCTGGACTACAACAATCACATCTCCCCTATCTCCCCCATGCATCCGTAAAGAACTTACTGGTATACCCATCTGGCCCAGGGGACTTGATGTCTGGTATGCTGAACATAGCATCTCTAACCTCCTTCCCACTGACTGGTCTAAGCAAACCTGCACAATCCTCAGGACTGCATCTAGGTCCCTGAGCAATAATACTCATGTGAACCTTCTTTGTGGTGTTTCTGGTCCCAAGCATTTCTCTATAATAGCCTAAGAAAGCATTCTGAATTTGTTCAGGGGTGTCACATACTCTCCCATGTGTGTCTTCCACCCTAAGGATCTTATTCCCATGTTTCCTCTGCTTAAGCAGGCCATGAAAGAAAGCACTATTTGAATCTCCATCCTGTACCCATTTGTGCTTAACTTTCTGGGACAGAAAGCTGTCCCTAGCTATACTAAGATCTTTCAACTGTAATGCTGCTTCATACTTTCCGGCTCTCAACTGCATATCAGAAGGATTCCTCCCTAGCTGAGCTTGGATTTCTTCCATCTGTTTCTGCTCGACATTGTAGATACCTCATTTCTACACCTTCCGCCAACCACCCAGTGATGATTAGGCCGCATGTTTGGTACACGGAACGATTTATGATAGTCCGTAAGTTTATCGTTAGGTGATAGCTCAAACACTTGTGTCTACCCCTTGGTCGTCATGTACGCACCGATACAGTCGTTTTGACAGTAATTAGAGTTCATTTGGAGTCTGGGTCGAAAACCGCTTCATTTTCTAAGAAACCATTTAAAAAGCCGATTCGGAATGTTCTAGAATGTTCTAGATATTTATTCCTAATCAAATTTTATATCTTTTGGTAAAATATCTCTCATATATCATATTTTACGGAATAAGGAAGTAGAGATCTACCGCAATTCCATAATAGAAACGCGAAAATCTTTTTCCGGAGGAGGAAACCTCTGGAGAAATGACGCAGCAGGTGTTGCGCCTCATGGAAGGACCGCAGCAGCTGCTGCGCCTCTTCTCCAGCCCTTTTTGGCTGTTTACGGAATATTTCCGTGATTTCTTTCCAATGTTTGTGTCATTCCAAAACTCTTCACATTTTTTGGTACAAATAGAGACCTGCGGTCTCCATATTTTTCACGCGAGTGTCCGCCCTTCTCTTCTCCCTTTGCATTCTAGACCTTGTTCTAAGCTTTTGACGCCTACGTGCTTGATTAATCGACCACGTAAGCTCAGATCATTCTGAGTACCAGTCACGTTGCATGACCGACCAATTTGACCAGTACACATCAACCAATTAATCTAAAATCCTCCCACGAAGGCACTTTCTACATGCATTCGAGTCGAGCAATCACTAACGTTAGCTTAGTTAATCTCGTTCCGTCAAACATGTAAGTCTGAGGGTGTAAATCCCATCTTATTTATTGTATTTTATTTTTGTACCAATTAATGTAAGGTTTACGTCAAAAGTATATTTAAAACCGACTTATAAAACTGTTTTTACGTAACAACGGATATCAGACGTCGAGAAGAAACGCAGCAACAGCTGCGCCTCTTCGAAGGGTCGCAGCATCTGCTGCGCCTCTTCCTGAGGCTGCCTCTTCTCCTGCTCTTCTTCTTCTTCCTCGGGTTTCCATTGTTTCGTTCGTTTTGTCTTATTTTTCCTATTTTCTTTAATTCTTCAGTACATAAACCACGTTTTAATAATTCCTTTTCGATTATAACATTTTATTTCGACTTAAATCCCTTGTAATTCGATATTTGCGGGTTTTCGTCATTAAATCAAACCCGGATTTTAGAAACTCAATTTGTCCATATCAAGTTTCTGGGATTCGTTTCTTTGTACATAGTTTTCTTTATTTGATTTCAATTCCATTCAAATTCTTTTCGATTTTCAAGTTCGTTCCTTTTGTGTTTCCGATATCGTAAATAAATCCGATTTGTTCTAACTCGTGTTCATTCGTTTTAATCCGTTTTTATCGTTTTTATGACGGTTCCAGATGTAATTAACATGCTAAATTACTTTCACTTGAGTCTAATATCGATAATTAATCGTAAACACACCAACTAACATTAACAGACCGCGGTTCCGACTTCACAGACAGAGCTCAACTCAAGAACAGACGCAGGAACAGCTGCGCCTCTTCCAAGGGACCCAGCAGATGCTCCGCTTGTTCTGAGATGATTTCTCTCCGTGAACGTCTTTTCTCGCTTTGACGTAGCCTTTAATTACGTGTTAAATTGACTAATAATCACCCTTAATCTGACCTATTTTATTAATTTCTAACCTTTTGTTTTCCTTTCTTTCTTCAAAATTCCGTCTTAAGTGTACTTTTGACATAAATCAATTAAACCTTTATAATCAATTGTAATTTTGTTATGAAATGACTTATGTGGATGTCCATTGGGCTTTATGGCCCATTATAATACTTATGTAATTAGGTTTCCCTCATGATATGTACTATATATATGCCTTTATTGAGATGAATAAAAACTACTGCAATTGAATCTCTCCTTCTATTATCTCTCTACATTTTCACTTTATCTTATTCTATAACACGTTATCAGCACGATAGTTTCTAAAACCACTTTTATTCTTTCTTTGAATTCAAATCGTATGTTCATATACCAATTTGGGCAATTGACCATGAATTATCACTCCCTGCGTCAGTGAGATATCGATCACCATCGTAAAACCCGCAAATCGCAATCACGTTATCTTGAAATCCTTATTGCTATGTTCACCATGGATCGCATGGCCCAATGATTTCGATTATTTTAAGTTTTTGTAGTGATTGATTGTTTCTAATTTTTTATTTTTTTTTAATTGACTTATTCTGGTGGCCATAATAGCAAAAGGATGAAATGAATGATGTGAAAGCAAACATGGGAAGTTTGCATCAAGAGAATTGTTATTTTTTTTTTTTTGATAAGGTATGGAAACTAGATTGATTAAAAATCAATCTATACCATCCTTGCGGATGAGAACGGTAAGAGAAAATTAGAGATTTTCAAATTACCAGAAGAAAGCATTAAAAGAGGGCAAAAATCGAAAATTCTCACAAGGAAAGAAAGTTACCTTAAAGCCCCAAAAAGAATAAAAGAATAATATAAAATAATATAAAAAACTTAAGAACTGGTCTACAAAGATATTGCAAAGAAATTGTAAATAGTTCTAAAAGGAAACAAATGAATCTAGACCCCAATGGCACAGGGTAAGAGAAATGATTTTCAGATTTCAATTGAAATCAAAAATAAAATACTGTCAAACAAATAAACATGCAATTAGGCATTTAGTTACACAACAGTCAAATGGCGATGCATTAAATCTCCATATTATGACATAAATTCCAATATTGAGCATCTCTCAATATTCACTGTTTCCGTATGAGCATACTAGAATAAACCTCATTTGAGGTTTGATGTGCAAGAGGTCAAATACATTATCAACAAAGATTTCTTGAAAAATTGCTATTTAATCTTTGATTTAAACTTTCTTTAACTAAGACATATGACTAAAAAAGAACTCTCCTAGGCTAAAATGGAGAGTAAAATTAAAGTCAAGTCTTTAAGAAAGTGAAAATCGCAAGAGAATTGTTATGTGTTTCACTCTCTCGGCATACATGTTGGGCCGCTCAGAATTTGAGACTTGAGATACATAATCATGTAAAGACGGTCTCTTATCTATTGATGAGACCTTTATTAACCCTAATGATATCTCATATATCTATTAATGAAATGTTAGGGACAATCCCCTATCAATCTATCATTACAATATGAGATATTCTCCTATTAATTTGATAGAAGTATGAGATAATATTACGTCATTATAATGCAAGACGATCTATCTATTCAATGTAAGATGACCTCCTATCTACGGAGTATTTAATTCGATTTGGTCTCGTATCTATTCAATTGAGACAAGCTCATATCCATTTAATAGGAGACAATCTCACTCTTATATCATCATAATTTAAGACGATCTTCTATCAATTTAACATTATTATATTAATGTGAAACGGTCTTCTATCTATTTAATCGACCAAAAAATTCTAAGGTCCACCGGGTGTACAAGAATCTCGTACACCCTAGCCAATGAGATGCATTTGTTTTTATTTTATTAAGAGTATGTTCAATTATTTATGGAGAGTTTATTCAATTTTAATATTCTCATTGGGCAGGGTGTACGATGACATGGTACACCCGGTGTACATCGACACGGTCTCATATCTATTTAATGTGAGATTAATTTATTTATGGGGTATTTTGCCCATATTTTTTCATTACCCGAAGGGAAAATCAAATACTCCACTCCTCTAAGCTATAATTTTGTGGCCTTATCTCTACTCCGTATATGTTTCGTCATCAACATTAAGGTCCAAGAAGATGTGTTAGCTCAACATCATGTCAAGTAATAAATATCTACTCTTATTTATTCGCTATTGTTATCTTATTATATTTATATTATACTGTTCACCCCTGGTAATTTGGGTATATGTGATGGCTGATTAAAATTTTAAGACAAGAAATTATGATTAAGAAAATTATTATTATTATTGTAATGATTGTTTAACAATTTTGATTAGTTGTCTTCTTGAATGATTAAATATTAACAGAAGTTTAGTAGTCAATTACTTTTTGGTCTACCTGTTAATTAAGCCATTTTGATCAATAATGTTATCTTTTTCTTTGAGACAAGTACTTTAGAGAAATATTATTGTCCTATTTTTCAAAGGGATATTAATATATGATAAATCTTGCCAATTTATATGAGACATTAGAGGTGTCCTATCTATATGGTTATATCAAATCATATATTTGATCAGATGGAAATTAATTATTTTGAGCACATGATATTAAATAGCTAATCATTATTTTAGCATCCCATAAGTTTGGCATTTAAGTGCACAATTGCACATATATTGAGACATAGCCAACTTCGTATATGATTGAACTTATATATTCAACAAGTGCTTAAAAATACGAGTAAAAGAATTCTGATGTAAAATTGAGGCCAGCGGGGTTCTTAATATACGCTTTCCTATAAGTCTTAATTCTACACAAGCAGTAATGTGCTGGAACTCTTTTGAGTATAGCATATACATTATATTACGCACAAGTATCTACACTAAAATTGTGTATGATTGATATTTGGAGATCTAACATTGAAATTGCACATTACTCGAGGTTGAGAAAAAACCTTACAAAATCAATTGTACGAATTGATATTTTTTTAGTGGCTTAAAGACCACATACAAAAATACGAGTAATTTGTGTTATTAAAATTCACAATTTGATAATTATTATTATGTGAACAAGTTGATCTTCTTAATTGGGTATTTTATTCAGCGAATTGATAATCAATTGCATTATTTACTACTCCCCAAAATATTATATTATCTTACAAAATGCCCATTATTCTATCTCATTTATATATGATATGAGAAATCGGATTCTACGGTGGTTATGTAAATGATTGCAATCTATCTTGGATATAGTTTTTACCACCTTAGAGGGAGGAAGTAAGTGAAAAGTTGGTAAAATAAAAGAAATTTTATCATATTAAATAACACTCACAGTGTAATATATGAAGAATATCAATTCTAGAAATTCTAGTATATGATCATAAAAGTATATCCATATGAAACGGATACACATTTGCGCGCAATATTCAATTGCCAATTGAATTAGGACTTTATAAGTCCATTTGACCAGTCGACATATATATGGTTATTAACGAGCTCATAAACCTGAAATTCATCCAAATCATGGATATTGAAAATAAAAATGTACAGTTTGCATTATCGAGTCATCATGCATGTGCATATATAGAGACTAATTTAAGCATTTTCATATTGTTTTCATATTACACCATTGCATTACTTCATATCATATAGTTTAGAACTTAGTCACATATCATATTCATGCACATTATTGTTGATGATATGATCATTTATTCAAAGAAAGGTGTAGTATTACAAAAGTGAGAAGATTATTTGAAGTGAAGATGTGAAAATCGTTACGAATGATTATCTTCATATTATGAAATTTAAAGCAACCAACGACACCTATTAATCGAAGGCACCTATAAAGTTGGTCAAATACGAAGATAGCTTTTCCAAAATCGAGAAACTTTGCTACATCATGAGTTGCATTGACATTAATTCAAGTGATGTAACCATCAGGGGGAGTGTGCACGCGCTGTACTCTTTTTCCTTATCCATGGTTTTGTCCCACTGGGTTTTCCATGGAAAGGTTTTAACGAGGCAGCTGATTATGCATATTTGAAGATTATTGTACTCTTTTCCTTCACTAGTGTTTTTCCCACGAGGTTTTTCTAGGGAGGTTTTTAACGAGGCATGCTCTTCAGTAATGTACATCCAAGGGGGAGTGTTATAAAATGACTTATGTGGATGTCCATTGGGCTTTATGGTCCATTATAATACTTATGTAATTAGGTTTCCCTCATGATATGTACTATATATATGCCTCTATTGAGATGATAAAACTACTGCAATTGAATCTCTCCTTCTATTATCTCTCTACATTTTCACTTTATCTTATTCTATAACAAATTTTTAATTATCGTATTTATTTAACGTATTTATTATTTACGTATGATTTATTTTACTTGTCTTTCACATGCAATCAATTCTAAATCCCAATTCGACATTAAATATTGCCTAAATTATTTGTTCACCGACATAGTTTAATTCACATGCTAGGATTAATCTGTGGATGTTGCATTGCATGCATATAATCGACAACATATCAAATATGAATAACTTCCCTAATCATTAGTAGAGGCCGCTATCGAGGTGATCGGGATTAGGTGCTCAGTAAAAGGACTTCCTAATACGTACCCTCACCCCTTACTCCAGATCTCTGTAAACATCCGTGTTCATCGGCATCCACGAGAGACATTCTAGACATAGAATGCTAAGGGTAACGAGTTCTTAGTATTCATGTCACTACTTTGTGTCTTGACATGACACGAGGTATTCGAACGGTTCCAATTTCTGATAAAAATTGGTGGCGACTCCACAAATGCAGGCTTATTCAACCTTTCACCGGTTTCAATGCCTCACAAATCGGTAACAGCCTATGACGTGCTTTGGCTATCCAAGGTTCCGTGGGAGAAGTGCTGCCGCCTTAAACACAAAAAACGCGCGGGTGCGCGCGGCGCGGGTGCGCGCGACATGGGTGGCCACAGTTTGGCGACTCCGCTGGGGATTATACACTTACGTGTTACCCAAGGTGAAACTTGAACGAGGTTAGGGAATAGTTTATACGAGACAGTTGTCGGTTTTCATTACTCGGCCTTCTTAGGTCGTTTTATTCGGCCTTCCTAGGCTCAACCCAACCCATTCGACCAACCGTCCCGTCTTGACGGTCCAAATTCTTATCTGGGCCTAAGGATAGATAGCGATTGACGTCAACCATACCATGGTACATACTCTTGTTTTTATTAAGGGCTTTCACTACTCGAGGAAATGGACTAGGAACCGACCTTACTCTTGTTTGGCACGGACCTCTCCACAGACCAGAGTTTGATTGCTTGGTATGGCAATCCACCGTTTAAGCCAAAACCCTTTAAATGCACTCAGCATACCGTTATAATGCATGTATGAATGTTTATATCATATAAGTGATCACCATTTTGTAAACAAAACCATGACGAAATTTTGTAAAATAAAATCCTTTTCAAAATGTTAATATTTTCAAAAGTGGCCTAAAATAGCGCAAAATGAGTCGAAACTCTGTCCAAATGTCCAGTCAAAGTTCGGGCCTCAAAACCCATTTTAAAACCTCACTTCGAGTCAGCACTCCTACAACTAAACTACAGTTGCCTAGGTTAAACATTTCAAAATTTGTCATTTTCAAACCTCACTTGACACAGTGGCACACGCCCACTTCACAAGTCTAAAGTCTCTTTTTGAGTAAGTGTGCTAAAATGGTCGATCGTGTTTTGATTCGTCATCGATCTCTTATCCCCAGTTTCCAAGATGCCTGGAACTAGTCACGCAAGCGTTAATGGAAAACCCGGAAATGGTAATGATCTAATCCTAGCTGCGCTCGTCCGTCTCCAAACAAGCCAAGACAACGCTTATGCTCGCCTCAATGCTATTGAATGTAGGATTGTTGCCGTAGAAACTAGACTTCCTCTTGCAGAGAATGATATTCCTGACATGGTCGTGCATGATAACCTTCCACCCTTTGTTGGACAACCAGAAGTCAACCTTCCACCAGGTCCTACTGAAGCTGAAAAGCGACTCCAATACATGGAGGAGCAACTAATGTACCATAAGGGAGATGATATCTACAGGGAGAATAATCGCAAGTATGAGGCGGTAAATGCTCAACTGCCAACCAATTTCAACATCACTGACATTCCAAAGTTCAAGGGGCATGAAAACCCTTTGAACCACATTCGTGCCTTCAAAGATTACATGTCTATCAAAGGCATCAAACCGGAGAGGTTCTTAAGGATCTTTCCTTCATCTCTCGATACTATTCCTAAGCAATGGTTTTACTCTTTGGAGCACAAGAAAATTGCTACCTGGGACGATGCCGCAATTGAGTTCACTAAACAATACGCGGAAAATGCTGAAATCCAAGTCAATATGCGTACTCTAGAGGTTCTTACCCAAAATAAGAAAGAAGGCTTCACCGACTTCCTATGTAGGTGGAGAAAGAATAGCACACAACTTGTTGAACGTCCAGACGAAGCAACTCTTGTGGAAAAGTTCGTGGATATTTTGAGACCCATTTATGCAAACCATTTGAGGTACCAAAACATAAAGTCTTTCAAAGATTTAGCTGTGCTAGGAACGAGAATTGAGGACGACATCCGTAAAAGGCTCTTGTCCAAAACGGGAGGTCGCGGATATCAAGGTTCAACGAGTCGCTCTTATGGCTCCACTAGAAACACCGATGAGGTTAACCTTGTTGAGTCATCTGCTAAGCAGAATAATCCACGGAGGAAATTTACCTATGTTGGTGACTCATATTCCACTGCCCTGAAAAGGCTCATGAAACAAGGTAAGCTCCAACCCATAGTTCCTACACCTGACCCAGAGAAGAAATCCAAATTCTGGGATGAGAATGCATACTACGAATATCATAGAGGCAAGGGACATGATACAGAGAAATGCTTCAAATTGAAACATGTCATTCAAGATATGATTGAAGATGGTCGCTTACCCATACCTCCCGCAAGCAAGCCTAACAATACTCAGAATCCTCTTGGAGTTCTGACAATCACAGATGAAGTATCCACCTTAGATTGTTCACGCCTCATTTCTCCAGTGGAGGATGAGATTCATGCGCTAGAAGATGAGGGGAGTTATTCCACCATTTCTCCTACCATTGCTGATTTTATCGCATGGGCGAATAGTGTAAGTAGGCAAGTTTCAGAACTGGAAGCTGTAGTGGCATCCCTACGCAATCCAAGCACCACACCTAAGGGAAACGCGCCATTGGCTCCAATTCTATCGCAAGAGTCTACTATGCAAGAGGTAATCGCAGTAGTTGACAATCTAGTCGAGCAAATAATCAGTCTAGAAGCTGAAATCATCAGGTTGAGAGAACTCAGTATTGTTAACGGAATATGGGCAGAAGACGATGAAGACGAATACCTCACAGAACACTATCTTGTCAAGGTCAGTGAGGATATAGTCAAGGCTAGCAAAGATCAAGATATAGACCACCTTACTCGCTCAGGACGTCCATATCATAATGTCTCTCAAAACAATCCTACTGTTAATGGTCCAATTACTAACACCAATGTCATCACCCCAAATGATGGCGAAGATACATCTACTGACCATTTATTAAAACAACTGCAGAAGACAAAGGCTGATCTATCAGTCTGGCAATTAGTTGCGAGTTCATTTCCCAATCGTCAAGGTTTACTGCAAGCATTGGCTAAACTGAACGTAGCGCACAACTCTGCGCCTGATGACGTAGTCAACCTAGTCTTCCAAGACTCAGTTAAGATAAGTAACCCAGTTACTTTTTCAGTTGAGGATTTGCCTCCTTTCGGTGTCAGTCATAACCTCGCTCTATACATTACAGTCACATGCTCAAAGAAGAACGTACCAATGACTTTGGTGGATGATGACTCTACAGTCAACGTCATACCACTAAAGACAACATACAACTTGGGCATGAAAGAATCAGATTGGACCCCTACCAACCAAGGTGTTCGAGCATACGATGGAACACGACGTAAAGTAGTAGGGCTAATTAACCTCACTATAGTCACATGACTAATCGAGCGAAAGGTTAATTTTAAGGTAGTGGACATCGAGGCATCCTTCAATATACTTCTGGGAAGGCCTTGGATTCACGCTTTTAAAGCGGTAACATCCACCTTGCACCAGAAGATCAAGATTCTTCTAGATGGCAAAGTAGTGACGATCACTTCGTCACCTATCAAGGCTGTGATAGAGGAAATGTCAAGCAATCAAGTAGTCACATACCCGGTATACGAGCTTGGGGGATTTCAGAGCATAAATCATGTACAGAGCGAACTGGAACCTCTATACTTCAACCCATACTCCAATTTAGTGGTGAACCACATACTCAAATCCCAGGGATACTTCCCAGAAATGCCATTAAACCCCATCAAGAAGAATACCTTTGCACCTTACAAAGAAGGAAATTCTCAAAGGATACCATTAGGTTTGGGATACAAGCCCACAAAATCAGAAGCCTTAGAAATACTTACTCAGTTCCAAAAACCGTAAAGACAAAGGAATCCAGATGCGATCCTATCTACCTACCCTAAATGGATACTTTAATTGTCGGGGGGTCAAGAATAATTTCTTGGGTTTCCCGAACCTTGGCATTATAAGGGAGCGCGACTAGCTGGAATCGAGGTCTTCCATGATTGCTACTTCATCCCTTCAGAAACGGTTCGTACCATCAAAACTCGTCAAACACCTTGTATAGACGAACAAGTCATTAGCCTTCTATTTGGAGAAGACCGATTTATCACAGCAGCGTAGGATGAGATCATTACCATGATATTTCAAGATGACCATTTCAACCCAACATCGCTAATTACCGACACCAGTTCAAATCAGCAGAAAGTATGGAGAAAGTCAATCAAGTGGACTAACAACCAAGGAAAGCACTTGAAGGTCACTACTGGAGAAGGAGAGATTTTCAAAGGAGAACCCGAAGACAATGAATTCGAGTCAGAGTGGGAGTCGGAATCAGAGTCTGAGTCTAGAGAAGTCGCTAGAGAGTCTTCTTCTGTCATCACACCCCATCCAATTGTTTCTCCTAGCATAGCATCACATAGTAACAGCAGCTTGGGAAATGTCCTAGCAGCTGTCCATTTACCGCCACTACTGAACAGATGGCTTCTTTGTTTCAGCTCTTTTCAAAATTTAATATGAATAAATCAGACTCTGCTTACTCCTTGTGATTTTCTGAATGCAATTCTATTTACGATGATAATGAGGATGATCCTAACCCAGACTCAGTCGAATTACCTCCCTATATAATTAAAGAGATACTACAAGAGGGGGAAGGGGCACCAGTTATAGAGAACGCCGAACCCAACAACGTAGAAACCGAACTAGAACCCCAAGAACTTAGGATAGAGACGACCCTGAACCCAACTGAAAGGGCCAATTTCATCGACTTCCTACACGAGTTCAAAGACGTTTTCGCTTGGTCTTACAAGGACATGCCAGGTATCGACAAGGATATTGCAGAACATCGAATTCCAATCAAACCAGGTTTCAAACCTGTAAAACAGAAGCTTCGTCGGATGAGGACCGAGTGGGCTCTTAAGATCAAGGAAGAAGTCGATAAACAATTCAAAGTCGGGTTCATCAAAGTTTCCGAGTATTCAGACTGGGTGGCTTACATAGTCCCCGTACCCAAAAAGGATGGGCGAATCTGAGTTTGTGTTGATTTCAGAGACTTGAACAAAGCGAGATCCAAGGACGACTTCCCTCTACCACACATCGACATATTGGTAGATACTACAGCAGATCACGCGTTGTTATCCTTCATGGACGGGTATGCAGGGTATAATCAGATCAAAATGGCCATAGAGGATATGCATAAGACAGCCTTCGTCACTCAGTGGGGCACATATTGATATACTGTTATGCCATTCGGGCTAATCAATGCTAGAGCTACATACCAACGCACTGCGACCACATTGCTACATGACATGATGCATAAAGAAGTAGAAGTGTACGTGGATGATATGATTGTCAAATCCAAAGATAGGAAGGGGCATATCGATAATCTTCGCAAATTCTTCCTAAGACTGCGCAAGTACAACATGAGGCTTAATCCTCAGAAATGTGCGTTCGGAGTAACGTCAGGCAAGCTTCTGGGATATGTCGTCAGCCAGAGGGGAATAGAAATTGATCCATCTAAGATCAAAGCTTTAATCGAAATGCCACAACCCCAAACACAGAAGGAGGTTATAGGATTTCGAGGCAAAGTGTTGTATATAAGCCGATTCATATCGAAGCTCACTATGATCTGCGAACCTATTTTCAAAAAGCTCAAGAAAACAGATCATACCATATGGGATAACGACTGTCAAAAGGCGTTTGACAGGATTAAGGAGATACTGGCTAAGCCACCAGTGCTAATGCCTCCCCAAAGAGATCGACCTCTCGGTTTATATCTCACAGTCACCGAAACAGCCATGGGGGCTATGCTCGCACAGACTGTTGGAAAAGAAGAAAGAGCTATCTATTACCTTAGTAAGAAGTTCTTAGAATACGAGTGTAAGTACACACCTCTCGAAAAGACATGCCTCGCTCTTGTGTGGGCAACAAAGAAGTTACGCCACTACATGCTTAGCTACTCTGTCAAAGTGTATTCTAAAATGGATCCCGTCAAATACCTCTTCGAGAAACCCGTTCTAAACGGACGTTTGGCAAGGTGGACTTTAATGCTCTCGGAGTTTGATCTCAAGTACGTACCTTTGAAAGTCATAAAGGGGCGCGCCGTTGCCGAATTTTCGTAGATAATCCTATCAACGATACCCAGGCAATAGACACTTGGTCATTTCCAGACGAGGACATCCTACATACCAGTATAGACTCTTGGGATCTTTATTTTGATGGGGCATCGAATTTAAGTGGATTTGGAATAGTAGTGTTGCTCATTTCTCCTGAAGGCGAGCATACACCACTTTCTGTCAAACTCGACTTTGAGGTGACAAGTAACGCAGCAGAGTATGAAGCTTGCCTCATTGGTCTACAAGCAGCAGTGAGCTTAGGCATTAAGAATCTTCGAGTTCACGGAGACTCATCCTTGATCATTAACCAAGTTACAGGATCTTGGAAAATCCGAAGTGAAAGTCTAGCACCCTATCAGGCTAGGATAGATCAAGTTGCCCAATTCTTCGATCAGGTCACTTATCTACACCTACCTCGTGAAGAGAATCAATTTGCAGACGCTCTTGCGAAACTTGCAGCCTTGATTAATATGCCAAACAACATGGTTGAAATGCCTTTATGCATTGAACGACGATCAGAACCAGCCTACGTACACCTCCTTACAGATGAAGAAGAAAGTCCAGAGGAACCTTGGTTCCAAGCCATTCTAAACTTCAAACTTAATGGTACATACCCACCAGATATTGATAAGAGAGGACAATGCGCCATATGCCTACTAGCCTCTCAATATCTCCTCATGCAGGGAGAATTGTACAAAAGAACACCTATTGGTGTCGTCTTGCGTTGCCTTGATCATTCACCGGCAGAGAAAGTGATGGAAGAAGTTCACGATGAAGAATGCGGTCCTCACATGAGTGGACCCATGATGGCAAAGAAAATCATGCGTCTAGGATATTACTGGACGACGATGGAGTCAGATTGTATTAAATACGTCAGACATTGTCATAATTGCCAGATCTTCGGGAATGTACAACTTGTCCCTCCCTCAATGCTTTACACCATGACATCTCCTTGGCCATTTTCGGCTTGGGGAATATACATCATTGGGAAGATCACGCCAGCTGGAACAAGAGGTCACTGTTTCCTTTTCGTAGCTATCGATTATTTTACCAAATGGGTCGAGGCAGCATCCTACACTGCTCTTAAAGCTAAATATGTGGCAAAGTTCATACAAACCAATATCATCTGTCGATATGGTTGCCCACATGAGATCATCAGTGACAACGGGTCACATTTCCAAGCCGAAGCCGCATAAATGCTAGCTAAATACAAAATCAAACACCACCATTCCTCGCCTTATAGACCCCAAACTAACGGCGCGGTGGAGGCAGCTAACGAAAATGTCGTCATGATCCTCAAGAAAATGATCGACAATTATCGAGATTGGCCTAGCAAAATACCTTTTGCGCTATGGGGTTATCGTCCATCAGTTAGGACGCCCACTGGGGCTACTCCTTTCTTTTTAACTTACGGCATGGAAGCTGTGCAACCAGTTGAATTAGAAATTCCATCCCCAAACATTTTGCTCGAAAGTCAAATCCCAGAAGCTGGATGGAATAGGGATAGATATGAGGAACTCATCCTCTTGGATGAAAGATGATTACGCGCATTACATAATGTGCAAACATATCAGGCACGTATCAAACGAACCTTTAATAAACGGGTTAAGCCCAGGAACATTAAAGAATGAGATTTAATGCTCAAATCAGTCAGAGCTCTCTTACCTGTCGATCCACGAGAAAAGTTTAAACCTAACTGGGCCGGAACTTTCTTAGTCAAGTCCATACTCTCGGGGGGTGCGGTTAGGATTACTGACCTAGATGGGAATGAATTTTTGTGGACATGGGCCACGTCTCGGTCTGCGGATTCGGGCCGCCTACCGGTCCGCGGTCGCGGGCCACCTGTACGCCAGGCCAAACTGTGGACATGCAGAGGTCTCTTGAAAGCCACGCTCGGCGGCGTAAAACTGCTTTCGACCGGATCGCTTTAGATCGGTCGGTTTCGCCTCGGTAAAGGTCTCGAAACGATTAGAGATGTTCGGAGTCGCCACCAAGCATTTGTGGGATACTTGGAACCCGTTCGAATCCACTTTATACCTAGGTCAATCAAGGCAAAAAGCGGTGTTTGACATAGGTACTAAAGATAAGGAATCGTCCCCCTTTTAGCATTCTATGCCTAAAATGACTCGCGTACGCCCTGGATAAGGCCATCCACTATCCAAAGGTTCTGAGTAAGGGGTGAGGGTACGTATTGGGAAGCCCTTTAATCGGATACCCAATCCCGCCCGCGTTAGCGGCCTCTACTGATCGATCGTGGTTGTTTAAGTGCAATAGTTGATAAAACAGTGTAAATGCATGAATGCACATCCAAAAGTGTTAACCTAACATGTGAGCTTTCTAAGTCGGTTTGTTAATCCAAATATCAAGCATAAGATGTCAAGTTGGATTTATGGTTGATTTGCATGTGAGAACGGAAATTAAACATCCATTTACCAAATTCGGGTTATGATGCTTAACACGATCCATTTATTGAAAAAGGGTGTCAAGTGACAAAGTGTAAAAAACGTAAGCTTGTCAATCTGATCCGTGATGTATTCGGATTAACCGTAATCGGGATCGTCCTAGACAAGTGCTAAAAACGAGGCAGAACAGCGCCAGGCAGCCCCATTGGGGCGCGAGCCTATTGGCGAAGGAAGGGAATTTGCCCACGTTTTAAAGTATGAAAATAGGCGGTCCCTTGGGGCGCGAGCCATGAGCCGACCCAAGGGGGCGTCTCCTGGTTTTTGAAAAGGTTATTTAAAACCGTATTTATGATGAAAGATTTGCAAATATGATTTGCATGACTCGGAATAATTACTATTGTGTTAGTAATATTCGTTGTCGGATTTGCATGTTTTGAAAAGCATAATAAAATGGTAAAAGGAAAATGTTTGATTTGAACTAATTATGTTAAGTTCAATTATTTGTAATTAGTCAAGTTTGTCATCGTACTCGGATTAAGCCGACATGGTATAAAGAACCAAGGATGATTATGAATTATGACTAATATATTTACAAATGTAAACAAATGAGAAAAATGGTAAACAAAATAAAAGGGTGTTAAAATACCCATTAAAATGTAATTAACCAATAATATCATCGAGTCACGGAATAAACCGTCATGGTATAAAGAACCAAGGATGATTTTTGTAATGGTCAAAATATGTTTATCATAAAAATGAATTAAAACATTTGAAATGGTAAAAACCGTAAAAGGAAAGAAGTAAGAATAAAAGAAAGTGTTGAAGGAAAGACGAACTCAAACACGGATGAGTCTGACCCGAGACCCACAAGAGGCGCGAGCTCCCTTGCATAGCAAGGAGCTTCTGTCTCAGGCCAAAACTCGGTTTTGGCTCGTCTAACCTAAATTTGAATCGTGTTATGCATCGTTCGTGCTTATAAACTCATCAAAACAGTAAAGACATGAAATAAATGGGATGTTTACACCCTCAAACTTACGTGTATTGATGTTTGCGACGTAGACGACTTTAGAGACAAGCTTTCTCGTAGCGACTACTCACGATCAAAGAAGTTTAAAAAGAGTGCCTTTAAAAAGGATTTTGTTTTGAAAATATGTTGAAAATATGTTAATTAAAACATGTTGATTAATGAGTTGAGTTGGTCGAATGGGTCGGTCGAATGCACGGCGACGGTACCAAACAATATGTGTAAGGCTTGTGTTTACGATCGGTAGGTCGTAAACACGTGTCAATTTTATGACTTAGGAAGTCGAGTATAGAAGTTTTAGGGAGAAGGAGGGGGCGGACTCTCGCGTGAAGTTTATGGTGTGTGATGGTGGGTATTTATAGAAAAATATGGGATGGTAGGTCGGTTGTGTTTACTTGGAGGCTAAGCAGACACCCCATTGAGGCGCGAGCCACCCCGTGACTCAATGGGGTGTGTTGTCCCTTTCAATTTGGACGTGGCCTATTCTCCATCCATTATTGATTTGTGGTAATAAAATAGGATGTCGTGTAACAATATGGGCACCTAATAAGGTGATTTTGGGTGTTACTTGAGGTAGGTGTTTTGTGTGCTTGACTCGGGTTTGACCCGTGTGAGTCGGGATTTGAATTTTGAGTCGGTTTTTGGCTCGGTGTCGGTTTTGACTCTAATTAGGGTCATTTTAATGGGAATGACATGATGAAGACATTCATGGCATTATTTTTGACATTCGAGATTTGGGTTGACTCGGGTTGACTCAGGTTGACTCGAGTTGCGGGTTTCTGAGTCGGTTTTGGGTCCGAAGACGGTTTTAACTCTAAATAGGGTTATTTTAATGCAAATGAAGTTAGAAAACTTTTGAAATCATTTTTCATATTCGAGTAGTGCATTAAACCGTCTCATGTATAGCCAATCCACGTACGCATATCAAAAACACGTTACAGTCCGATCATCATCGGGTGGTTTTTGGAAGGTGCAGATACTGGGTATCTACAGAGCCCCCACTTTGACTGAGGCTTGGACAGGGCGAAAGTCAAAGTATGATCTCCAATTTAATCGAATATTAAAACCTGAAGACCATTGCGACGTCGAGGCGACTCAGAAGGGTTTTAGCCAAGGACCTGCCGTCGAGAAGGGCGACGTCGAGGCGACTCGAGGATTCGAGTCAATGACCTGCCGTCGGGAACATTTTAGAGTCTGTCGACTTACGATGCGGGTCGTTGAAAGTCCATTAGACTACGTATAAAGGCTCGCCAGCCATAAGAAGGAGTTATACCTGAGGCATCTTCGGGATATGTCCTTGAATCTTTCGCGCGCAAAGGCTCGCCAGCCGGTGTTGAAGGAGGTGCGTTTTGAGGCTCGCCAGCCATAGGAAGGAGTCATACCTGAGGCATCTTCGGGATATGTCCTTGAGTCGTATCTTGTGTGCGTGCAAAGGCTCGCCAGCTGTGATAAGGAATCGTACCCGAGGCATCTTCGGGATACGTCCTTGAGTTATATCTTGTTTGCGGACAAAGGCTTGCCAGCTTGTGAAAAGGAGTCGTACCCGAGGCATCTTCGGGATACGTCCTTGAGTTGTATCTTGTTTGCGGACAAAGGCTCGCCAGCCATATGCATTGTAAGGCTCGCCAGCCATATATGGTCGAATGATCGACTGTGGAAAATAGCCTGTGTGACTTCCATTTGAAAATCGGCACTCGCTGGGGAGTTAGAAACTTCTCAGGACTCGCCGGGGATATGAGTTGCCGCTCGTTGTAAGGTAGCGTATGCCATGTAATCGCCGGGGTTAAAGCCCTTAGACTAGATGGGTCGCCGTTTGTTGGGAAGAACCCAATACTTTGTTGGAGTAAGTTTGTCTTCTCAAGATTATCTGCATGGTTAGTGACCACACAAATCCGCAGACGCATAGACAAGTACGTAGCATGCCAGCACATAAGTATGTGAGCAGTAAGCATATAAGCACGTAAGCACATAAGCATGTGAGCAGTTAGCATATAGGCAACTAGCATATAATATCTCACGCGAAGGGAGATATAATTTTTGAATGTTGTGAAGCTTGAAGACGAGTCTTGTTACTCGTAGATATGTGACTGGGTAGATTGGAGACATGTGACTGTTGGGACATTGACTCACACAGACGCATACTGACAGACTGACAAAACAGACGGTCATGAACGTGATGCATATTCAGTATCAACACGACACAGAGTGACTCTGACAGACTTTGCACATGTAAGTGCAACTCCTTAGCCAAGAAAGGGTGATAACGCGCATCAAATCTCTAAGGTAGAAGGTCCGCTCGGCTGGGGAACACGAATTGATTATCTTCTCCAGACATTTTTGCCTCCGTTTGCTTGTTTGAGATCCCTTCTCGAGGTATAATGATTCGGAGAGCGGAACCAAGACCTTGTCATCGTCCGAACCGAGCACTAGACTAAGGGCGTTTTTATTTTGGACTGTAGTTGAGACTCAAAAGATGTTTGTGGATAGAGGCAGGTGGCGTCTTGAAAGAGAAGCCCCCAGAGTGAGAAGGTGGGAATTTTGACAAAACAAGGAATGGGCGACGTCTTAAAGAAGAAGCCCCCAGTAAAGATGTATAAGATTAATTTGTGCGACTGGGTGGGCTGCTTTTGAGGACTGATGTTGATGGTTGAGATTGAAATGGGTGTGCGGTTGTGTCCTTGTTGGAGGACTGCCTACGTATTCGCGTGTGTGCGAAATTAAACCAGATCGTAGTTCTGAGCTTGTTTTTGAGGATTGAAAATTGGAAAGGTTGTGAAAGGAGTATGCGGTTGTGCCCTTGTAATAGGACTGCCTACGTATTTGCGTGTTTGCGAAATCAAACCAGATCGTAGTTCTGAGCTGTGTGTGCAATGGGTTGCAAATTGAAGGTGTGAAAATTGAATGTGTGTGGGGGTGTGGTTGTGCCCTTGAAGGACTGCCTACGTATTCGCGTGTTTGCGAAATCAAACCAGATCGTAGTTCAGAATGTGTTTGTGTGCCTAAGCTAACTTTTAGGACCTTAAAGTGTGAGGGTCACGACGGTAAATGCCGTTTGGTGACTCGAAAAATTGATTTGAGAGAATTCCCCTCGATCATGAATCGAAGAGGTCTAATTTGTAAAAATGTTCCTTATCATGTGAGCACACTAAAAAGTGGACCCTAAGGGTAGATTGGGTATGTCCCGTTCTCGGTAGCAAAGCATTCGAGGACTCCCTATCTGGGTCAGGGTGAAAATGGCTTCGACAATAGGGAATGTGGAGCTTGGTAATAATGGGTTTGTTTGACAGATAAAAATCTGGAGTTGAGGGTCGCGACGGAAAATTCCGTTTGGTGACTCGAAGGTTGATTGGAAAGAATTACCTCTTGATCATGAATCGAAGAGGTGTAATTTGTGAAAATGTTCCTTATTTGAGCACACTAAAAAAGTGGGCTCTAAGGGTAGATTAGGTATGTCTCGTTCTCGATAGCAAAGCATTCGAGGACTCTATGGGGGTTGTGGTGAGAAATGGCTTCAACATTAGGGAATGTGGAGCTTGGTAATAATGGGTTTGCTTAACAGATAAAAATCTGGAGCAAGAATTTTATGGTGTTTAGGCCGAAGGGTAACGGCTCGTAGTATGGTGCGGAATGGGGTCTCCGGCTTGATGTGGCCTGAGCATGAAATGGTTGGTAAATAACATGGGATCAGATTTCCATGTCTGGACCTTAAAGGTTAAGGTGCGGTATTACGAGCTTGAGGGGGAATCCTCAGAAGCCTAGATAGGTCTCCCTGCAATAGTCTCTAGAAGGACTTAGGGCTGAAGCAGTTTTGGTTATGATCTTGAGGGGAATCCCCAGGATCCTAGATAGGTCTCCCTGCAACAGTCCGTAGAAGGACTTAGGGGTGAAGGAGTTTTGGTTGAGGTTTTAGTGTTTGGTGTTTTGGACTTGTCGGTCCTGGGCTTTAGACTTGTTGATCCTGGACTTTGCGTGGTTGACTCATGGGTCTTGGGCTTTGGACTTGTTGGTCCTGGACTTTATGTGGTTTACTCATGGGTCTTGGGCTTCGGACTTGTTGGTCCTGGACTTTGTGTGGTTTGGACTTGTTGGTCCTGGGCTTTGGACTTGTTGATCCTGGACTTTGCGTGGTTGACTCATGGGTCTTGGGCTTTGGACTTGTTGGTCCGGGACTTTGTGTGGTTGAATCATGGGTCTTGGGCTTTATACTTGTTGGCGCTGGACTTTGTGTGGTTGACTCATGGGTCTTGGGCTTTGGGCTTGTTGGTCCTGGACTTTATGTGGTTGACTCATGGGTCTTGGGCTTTGGACTTGTTGGTCCTGGACTTTGTGTGGTTTGGACTTGTTGGTCCTGGGCTTTGGACCTTTTTGGTCCTGGACTGGGTGTTCTGGACTCACTTGTCCAGGATTTTGTGTGTTGGATGCTTTCTTTGGATTTTGGCCTTTTTGAGAAAAGGGTTTCAATCTTGTTTTGTTTTGATTTTGGCTTGAGTCTTAGCCTTGACGTTGGGTGAGAAGCCTTTGGCTTTGGTTTTTTTTTTTTTGCTTTGAGCGAATTTATTTCGGCTTTGGTTTTTGCTTTGGCCTTGAACTTTGGCTTTAGGTGAATGGATATTGGCTTGGGCCTTTGACTTTGGCCTTTCGCTTTGGCTTTGGATGAATGGCTATTGGCTTGGGCCTTTAATTTTGGCTTTTCGCTTTGGCTTTGGTTGAATGGCTATATGCTTGGGCCTTTGATTTTGGCCTTTCGCTTTGGCTTTGGTTTGGAGATTGGCCGAATGGCTTTCGACCTTATGGTTTTGGTTTTTAATTTAGCTTTGGCTTGGATGCATTGGTTCTTTGCCCTCCTTCGTTTGAGGCAGGTAAAGGTGCGGATGGGGATGTACCCGTTGGTGAGAGGTTGAAAATTGGTGATGGGACGTTTTTGTGGGGAATGGGCTTGCCTTCCGTCATTGAACATGAACAAGGAGATGTTCTTGTTTGTTATCTGGGTTCGTCGTAGAATCCCTTTGATAGAAGCTCGTTCTAAATTGGGTGCTAATGAAAGGTTTCTATTGCCAGACATGGAATAGGTAAAGAAAATGGACACGGAATTTCGGGTCCTCTGCTTACTCGGTACGGAACGTCACTCGAGTGTACTGACATTGAATTGGAACATATTGTTCGTTTTAAATCAATTCTCGTTGTCAACGGGAAATGGTAAAGAGGAGAGTATATGATAGCTGGAAATTGTGCTTTTATTTAGATAAGTAAGAGGTTAGCACAGACTCGATGAATACATGTGACTCATGGGGACAGCCCCCAGTTGTCGCTTAGGAATAAAAGGAAAGACACTAGGATAGATATGAGAAAGCCTAAGACTCGGACTCGGACTCAGACTCAATCATAGATACGGACTCCTAATCATCATGTTCCTTCTTGAAGGTCTCCTTCGCAGCATCCAGTGGCTTGAATGTTTGGTCTTGAGCGTTGACCCACTTGAGCACTTCACTCTCGTTGTTCGGGATGCCAGAAGGATGAGGTCCTAGAAGGTTGTCCTGTTTTTGAGGAGTAAGGCATCCATGGGGACCACTCTTTTCCATTAAATGATTTAGGGTTGATAAAGACAACCTGCCACGATCGAGCATGTTTTGAATGATGTGTTTGAGCTTCCAGCACATCTCTATGTTGTGCCCATTACCCCTATGGAATAGGCAATATTGGGAACCGTCCGAAAACCGGCCTCTTTTCTTAGGTGTAAGATCTGGAGTGGGGCCAATTGGTTGGATTAGTCCTTCAGAGACAAGCACTCTAAAAGCAATGGCATAAGGCATGCCCAAGTCTGAAAATTGTCTTTGCGGGTGTGTGGCTCTTTCTGGAGAAGGCTCCACATATTTTACTTCGGTAATGCGGAAGACTTGCTTTTTGGGAGGGGTCGCAGATGTTGAGCCTCCTTTAATGATCTCATCGATGCGAGAAATTTCTGTTGATAGGTCCTCGACACTTTTGATGTTACAACCCTTCAAACGGGATGCATAATTTGGGTGAAGGCAGTCAATAACATGTTTAACTAAAGCCTCATCTCCTTGCTGATAGGATGGCGTTGAATCTACCTTTCTCCTTTTTACCAAATGATTGGGAGAATACTCATATTCTCGATCACCCAAATTGATGAACTTCCTATTAGGCCGCCCAGGTCCTTCATCTGGAGTGGTTAAGAGTAAGGTGGAAAACCTGCCATCCTCAATTCCATCTTGTATGGCGTGCTTGAGCTCGTAGCACATTTCAGTTTTATGCCCCTTGCCTCTGTGATATCGACAATATGCGTAGCCATTCCAAAATTGGGTCATGTTTTCTGGTTCTGGATCCGGAGTGGGACCAATAGGTTGCAGTAATCCTTCTGAAGAAAGTATCCTCAGAGCGGTGCCATATGTCATTCCCAAATCCGTGAATATCCTTTGATGTTTTCCCATGGTTCCAACGTTGGTGTCTTTGGGGATGTTTTTGTGAGTTTTGTTTTTGTTTTTATCAGTCCTGGGCGGAAGCATGATTTGGTTGTTGTCAATGGGAAGTTTTGGGGATGTTGCTTGATATTTTGAAGGGTATTTTGGTGAGGCAATTTCATGTTCTGTTTTGGTGGGTTCTTGGGTATGGGATCCATCAGACGGTTCCTCATTTTCAGCATTTGTTTGTTGGGGAATTGGGTGTTGGTCTTCTCCTTGGTAGTCAGGTTCATTACCATTCCTTTTCCCCAAATCAGCTACCTGAGTGTTCAAATCATCGATAGCCACTTGCAGCTTTGAGAATATGTTGTTGATGGAGACGGAGATCATAGGTATACTGCTTTGTAGTCCGTCTTCACCAATTGCACGAACTTTCTCATCGTAGGGAGGGACGAGATGAGAGCAACCCAAGGAAAGTTCCTGACTGTGTTCGATAGGGTTTTCTGCAGGGTTGTTTCTGTTGTTGGCAAGTAGTCGGCTTTCAAGGAGCTTAACCCTTTGCTCAATATCAGAAGTGGGAAAATTCCCGGTTATCATTTTGTCCTCAATTTTGGAGAGACGAGTGCTCATGTTTTCCACGGTATCTAGGAGTCGAAGGACCATGTTGTTGGTTTCGGCAGAAGTCATGGCGGATGAAGGTTGATCAGCTTCTTGAGTTTCTTCTTGATGATCGATGGCACCCAAGGGATTCCTATTTGACATAACGATAGGCGTTATAACTTGTCTTGGCAAGGGATTGCACAAACAAAGGCAAGTACGACACACATGTATAAAAGGCAATTATGTCGTGAAGACGCGACAGTGTGACAAGGTTACGAGTTCGTTAAAGATCGTGAATGACCTCTTGTGTATGAACTCAGAGTGCATGACGTTGAACTTGACTCGAGTGTCGACTTTGGCATAATGTCAAGACAAATGACTTCTGACACAGTTTGGATGTGCGTTGATGGCGTGACGCCGTTGGACGAGACATGCACACAAACTTGACCTTTGACCCGTAATATGGGGTAAAGACGGGTTTCATACCCGAGAGGTTTTGACTCTGCTAACGCCATTGGAGATGTCTCGACAATTAAGCGACACGACCGAGACCAGAAGGTAGGTACTAACTTCGGCAGAGACTCGACGTTATCTAGACGACTTGACTTGAAATCGACTGGACTCTAATCGACTCGAGGCTGAATCAGAAAAGTGGACTGAAATTTTCGAAAATAGAAATTTTCAAAAAGATTCATTTGTCGTTTTATGGACGGCTTTCGAAGAGTAGGGATCTCCGAAAGTCGATCAGTTGAAAGGGTTGTCTTAGGTTTGTTTTCAAAAGACGGTTTTGAGTTTGAGTCGGCTCGAAAAACGATGTACTGTTTCCAGAGACGGTTTTTGAAATTCCGAATTACGGATTAGAAAATCGAGAATCTAAGAATTTGGAATTGTCATCACAATGGCCATGAAAACGATTAACTTTGTTTTCAAAGGATTTAAAATTGGGTCGAAAATTTGAAAACGGTTAAATTGGTTTTCAAAGATTTGACTTTTGATTTGAAATCTGAAAACGGTTAAATTTGTTTTCAAAGATTTGATTATGGATTTGAAATCTGAAAACGGTTAGATTTGTTTTCAAATATTTGAAATTGGATTTGAAATTTGAAAACGGTTAAATTTATTTTCAAAGATTTTGATTTTGAATTGAAATTTGAAAACGGTTAAATTTGTTTTCAGAGATTCTGATTTTGAATTGAAAATTTGAAAACGGTTAGATTTGTTTTCAAAGATTTGAAAATTGGATTTGAAATTTGAAAACGGTTAAATTTGTTTTCAAAGATTCTGATTTTGAATTTAAAATTTGAAAACGGTTAAATTTGTTTCCAAATGGTTTGAAATTGGATTTGAAATTTGAAAACGGTTAAATTTGTTTTCAAAGATTTGAAATTGATTTTGAAATTTGAAAACGGTTAGATTTGTTTTCAAAGACTTGAAATTGAATTTGAAATTTGAAAACGGTTAGATTTGCCTTCAACTGATTTGATTTGAATTGGAATTGGAAAACGGTTAAATTCATTTTCAAATGATTTGATTTTGAATGGAATTTGAAAACGGTTAAATTCGTTTTCAAATGATTTGATTTTTGATTGGAATTTGAAAGCGGTTAAATTGGCTTTCAAATGACTTGATTTTTGATTGGAATTTGAAAGCTGTTAAATTGGCTTTCAAATGACTTGATTTTGAATTGGAATTTGAAAACGGTTAAATTCGTTTTCAAAATTTGAAATTGGAAATCGTGAGGATTGAATTCGTCATTACGACGGGTTAGAAAACCGTTTTAACCTTTGAAAGACGATATGCAAATCGAAAAGTGTGGGAATTGAAATCGTCATTACAACGGCTTAGAAAAGCTAATTTTGATTTCGAAAACGAGATTTGAAATTTGGAAAGATGCACGGATTTGAAATTATGGAAAGATGCACGGATTGAAACCGAGGTTTGAAACGGCCATTATGACGACGTAAAAGGGTATTTCTAATTGGCTTGTGAAAACCAAGGTTTGAAGTCGTCATTACAACGGCATGAAAAGGTGCATTTAAAATGGTTATAAAAACCGGGTTTTGAAATGGCCATTATAACGGCATAAAAAGGTGCTTTGAAATGGTTGTAAAAACCGGGTTTTGAAAATCGTCATTATGACGGCCTAGAAAGGTGTGTTGAAATGGTTACAAAACCCGGGTTTGAAAATCGTCATTACGACGGCCTAGAAAGGCGTGCAACGATCGACGAAAGACCGAGGTTTGAAACGGCCATTATAACGGCGCAAAAAAGTGTTTTTGAAAGTTTGAAAATGATACGGAAGGACTTATGATCACATAACACATAAGCACTCGCAGTTCATTATATTATGCATAATGCTGACACGGGTTTTGGCTTAGAAGGGTGGGTTACACACCAAGCAATCAAACCCCGATTTGCGAGGGGGATACCAATCCAAACAAAATGTGTAAGGAGGGTGCCTTAGCCTCGTGCTCGAAAGTGATGAAAGCTCTTTGACGAAACAGAAATGTGTAACGTCAATGGTATGCTTGACTCAATCGGGATTCGAAACGCGGGGATGAGAAAACTCACGCCGACGAAACGAGCCAATTGGTCGAAAAGGGTTAGGTTGTGGGCCCGGACAAGGAACCCGACTTATGACCGTAATATCAATAAATGCACTTTAACCACGACCTCGTTCGAGTTTTACCTCTAAGGATCACAAAGACACAAGTGTCTTAGTTTTCCCCAACGGAGTCGCCAAACTGTGGACATGGGCCACGTCTCGGTCATGCAAGGAGAATTGTACAAAAGAACACCTATTGGTGTCGTCTTGCGTTGCCTTGATCATTCACCGACAGAGAAAGTGATGGAAGAAGTTCACGATGGAGAATGCGGTCCTCACATGAGTGGACCCATGATGGCAAAGAAAATCATGCGTCTAGGATATTACTGGACGACGATGGAGTCAGATTGTATTAAATACGTCAGACATTGTCATAATTGCCAGATCTTCGGGAATGTACAACTTGTCCCTCCCTCAATGCTTTACACCATGACATCTCCTTGGCCATTTTCGGCTTGGGGAATATACATCATTGGGAAGATCACGCCAGCTGGAACAAGAGGTCACTGTTTCCTTTTCGTAGCTATCGATTATTTTACCAAATGGGTCGAGGTAGCATCCTACACTGCTCTTACAGCTAAACATGTGGCAAAGTTCATACAAACCAATATCATCTGTCGATATGGTTGCCCACATGAGATCATCAGTGACAACGGGTCACATTTCCAAGCCGAAGCCGCATAAATGCTAGCCAAATACAAAATCAAACACCACCATTCCTCGGCTTATAGACCCCAAACTAACGGCGCGGTGGAGGCAGCTAACGAAAATGTCGTCATGATCCTCAAGAAAATGATCGACAATTATCGAGATTCGCCTAGCAAAATACCTTTTGCGCTATGGGGTTATCGTCCATCAGTTAGGACGCCCACTGGGCTACTTCTTTCTTTTTAACTTACGACATGGAAGCTGTGCAACCAGTTGAATTAGAAATTCCATCCCCAAACATTTTGCTCGAAAGTCAAATCCCAAAAGCTGGATGGAATAGGGATAGATATGAGGAACTCATCCTCTTGGATGAAAGATGATTACGCGCATTACATAATGTGCAAACATATCAGGCACGTATCAAACGAACCTTTAATAAACGGGTTAAGCCCAGGAACATTAAAGAATGAGATTTAATGCTCAAATCAGTCAGAGCTCTCTTACCTGTCGATCCACGAGAAAAGTTTAAATCTAACTGGGCCGGAACTTTCTTAGTCAAGTCCATACTCTCGGGGGGTGCGGTTAGGATTACGGACCTAGATGGGAATGAATTTTTGTGCACATGGGCCACGTCTCGGTCTGCGGATTCGGGCCGCCTACCGGTCCCAGGTCGCGGGCCACCTGTACGCCAGGCCAAACTGTGGACATGCAGAGGTCTCTTGAAAGCCACGCTCGGCGGCGTAAAAATGCTTTCGACCGGATCGCTTTAGATCGGTCGGTTTCGTCTCGGTAAAGGTCTCGAAACGATTAAAGATGTTCGGAGTCGCCACCAAGCATTTGTGGGATACTTGGAACCCGTTCGAATCCACTTTATACCTAGGTCAATCAAGGCAAAAAGCGGTGTTTGACATAGGTACTAAAAATAAGGAATCGTCCCCCTTTTAGCATTCTATGCCTAAAATGACTCTCGTACGCCCTGGATAAGGCCATCTACTATCCAAAGGTTCTGAGTAAGGGGTGAGGGTACGTATTGGGAAGCCCTTTAATCGGACACCCAATCCCGCCCGCGTTAGCGCCTCTCGATCGATCGTGGTTGTTTAAGTGCAATAGTTGATAAAACGGTGTAAATGCATGAATGCACATCCAAAAGTGTTAACCTAACATGTGAGCTTTCTAAGTCGGTTTGTTAATCCAAATATCAAGCATAAGATGTCAAGTTGGATTTATGGTTGATTTGCATGTGAGAACGGAAATTAAACATCCATTTACCAAATTCGGGTTATGATGCTTAACACGATCCATTTATTGAAAAAGGGTGTCAAGTGACAAAGTGTAAAAAATGTAAGCTTGTCAATCTGATCCGTCATGTATTCGGATTAACCGTAATCGGGATCGTCCTAGACAAGTGCTAAAAACGAGGCAGAACAGCGCCAGGCAGCCCATTGGGGCGCGAGCCTATTGGCGAAGGAAGGGACTCTGCCCACGTTTTAAAGTATGAAAATAGGCGGTCCCTTGGGGCGCGAGCCATGAGCCGACCCAAGGGGGCGTCTCCTGGTTTTGAAAAGGTTATTTAAAACCGTATTTATGATGAAAGATTTGCAAATATGATTTGCATGACTCGGAATAATTACTATTGTGTTAGTAATATTCGTTGTCGGATTTGCATGTTTTGAAAAGCATAATAAAATGGTAAAAGGAAAATGTTTGATTTGAACTAATTATGTTAAGTTCAATTATTTATAATTAGTCAAGTTTGTCATCGTACTCGGATTAAGCCGACATGGTATAAAGAACCAAGGATGATTATGAATTATGACTAATATATTTACAAATGTAAACAAATGAGAAAAATGGTAAACAAAATAAAAGGGTGTTAAAATACCCATTAAAATGTAATTAACCAATAATATCATCGAGTCACGGAATAAACCGTCATGGTATAAAGAACCAAGGATGATTTTTGTAATGGTCAAAATATGTTTATCATAAAAATGAATTAAAACATTTGAAATGGTAAAAACCGTAAAAGGAAAGAAGTAAGAATAAAAGAAAGTGTTGAAGGAAAGACGAAATCAAACACGGATGAGTCTGACCCGAGACCCACAAGAGGCGCGAGCTCCCTTGCATAGCAAGGAGCTTCTGTCTCAGGCCAAAACTCGGTTTTGGCTCGTCTAACCTAAATTTGAATCGTGTTATGTATCGTTCGTGCTTATAAACTCATCAAAACAGTAAAGACATGAAATAAATGGGATGTTTACACCCTCAAACTTACGTGTATTGATGTTTGCGACGTAGACGACTTTAGAGACAAGCTTTCTCGTAGCGACTACTCACGATCAAAGAAGTTTAAAAAGAGTCCCTTTAAAAAGGATTTTGTTTTGAAAATATGTTGAAAATATGTTAATTAAAACATGTTGATTAATGAGTTGAGTTGGTCGAATGGGTCGGTCGAATGCACGGCGACGGTACCAAACAATATGTGTAAGGCTTGTGTTTACGATCGGTAGGTCGTAAACACGTGTCAATTTTATGACTTAGGAAGTCGAGTATAGAAGTTTTAGGGAGAAGGAGGGGGCGGACTCTCGCGTGAAGTTTATGGTTTGTGATGGTGGGTATTTATAGAGAAATGTGGGATGGTAGGTCGGTTGTGTTTGCTTGGAGGCTAAGCAGACACCCCATTGAGGCGCGAGCCACCCCGTGACTCAATGGGGTGTGTTGTCCCTTTCAATTTGGACGTGGCCTATTCTCCATCCATTATTGATTTGTGGTAATAAAATAGGATGTCGTGTAACAATATGGGCACCTAATAAGGTGATTTTGGGTGTTACTTGAGGTAGGTGTTTTGTGTGCTTGACTCGGGTTTGACCCGTGTGAGTCGGGATTTGAATTTTGAGTCGGTTTTTGGCTCGGTGTCGGTTTTGACTCTAATTAGGGTCATTTTAATGCGAATGACATGATGAAGACATTCATGGCATTATTTTTGACATTCAAGATTTGGGTTGACTCGGGTTGACTCAGGTTGACTCGAGTTGCGGGTTTCTGAGTCGGTTTTGGGTCCGAAGACGGTTTTAACTCTAAATAGGGTTATTTTAATGCAAATGAAGTTAGAAAACTTTTGAAATCATTTTTCATATTCGAGTAGTGCATTAAACCGTCTCATGTATAGCCAATCCACGTACGCATATCAAAAACACGTTACAGTCCGATCATCATCGGGTGGTTTTTGGAAGGTGCAGATACTGGGTATCTACAATTTTCTAATCCTACCAATCTAGACCAATTGAAACGATATTACCCTTAGCATAGGACAAAAAACGTGCCTCGCGTAGCCCATATGCCACTCATGCGACACGAAATAAAAATGGGCCTTGGCCCGCTGAAAGAAAGCTTTCGTCACTATGCTCTTGCATTTTGACATTTCGACATCCTCATATCCGTTAGGCCCAAATTCAGGATATGGTCTGAGCCAAGGGAGCAGGTCAGGAGGCAGATTAATCAGGAGCCAGAGCAAGAGTAGCGTGCATTGAAGATATGGACCCGGACTTGGTAACTCGCCTATTCGAGGATAAAATAAGGAAATCCTACCGCTTACCATATTTTGAGTAAAGAAAGTCCAACCTTGTGCCAAACTAGGAATACTTGGTGAAGAAGCAAAGAACCCTAGACGGTGGAGCTCCACTATATAAGGGGCATCAATACAAGGCAAAAGATCATCCAGAAATACGGAGAAGAACCCTAGCCTCCACAGCATAGTAAAATCGTCCATCTTGTATTCTCCATCGAATTATAGTGAAAATATTGGTGGGATTCCGTCTCCCCCCGCGGTTGTTTCCCATATCGGGTTTTCCGCATAACCAAAATTGCTTGTGTTGTTCACTTACGTTTGTGTACAATCCAGCATACATACGAAATACAATCATCGACCAAATCGTAATATTGATTCAACGCTAAGACCACTTTAACCCTAAATTGGTAGAAATTTACCACAACAGTTTGGCGCCCACCGTGGGGGCATAATGGTCGTCTCCGTTAATCAGTATACGAAGACAGTAGCGTGTCAAGACAACCAGAATCAGGTCCGAGCAAGATATGGAAACCATACAGGAGAAGGTAAGAGGCCTGATTCCTGTAGGGTTGGGGGCACTAACACCAGATAACGAGCCAGCACGCCAGGAACCAACACCCATGTCAGGTACTCTACCTCCGAATAATTTGATGCGTTCTGACAATCTCTTTGGCGCAGGTATAGGGGAGCATAAACAGGGTAGGTTGACGTCTGCAGCCCCGCTGGCCAGAGGACCAGTCCCGAACAGATCAGAATATGCGTGGGCAAGTAGCTTGGGTCCAGCAACACCGCAGATGCACGAGCCGACAGCAACCGGACAACAGAATTTCGCAGGAGCTATGGACCTCCAGCCACAGGCGCATCAGCAACTCACCGGAAGGGAGGCCTATATAGAGCAGCAGTACCAGGAACTACGTAGTGTTCTCCGGAGAGTCCCGGGAATGCCCCTGCCCATGGAGATGGCAACACCAGAAAGCTACGCTGATTCGCCCTTCACCGACAATATAGCTGTTGTCGCTTTGCCAAAGGGATTCAGTGTCCCAACAATGACTCTCTTTGATGGGACCGCAGACCCCTATGATCACATTAGGCAGTATAAGCAGAAGATGATGGTGACTACAACAGCGGGAGTCTCAAAAGAGGCATGTATGTGCAAGGGATTCGGATCAGCCTTATCGGGGGCAGCATTGCAATGGTTTGTTAGTCTACCCAACAAATCCATATCCTCATTTGCTGACCTGGTCAACGCCTTCAACCAGCAATTTGCCAGCAGCCGGAGGACTCCAAAGCAGCCAAGTGATCTTTACAGGATCGTCCAAGAAATTGGGGAATTAATCAAGGACTACGTTACCAGGTTCAATACAGAAAAGGTTGCCATACGGGGTTGTGACACATCTACGGCCATTAACGCCTTCAGGCAAGGCTTAGATAAGGAGTTAGATCTCTACAAGGAGTTGACAATGCATCCCTGTGAGAGATTTGAGGAACTTCAGTAGCGAGCTACAGAGGCATTAAGGTTGGAAGAAGATATACAGTCTAGAAAAGGAACGGTAACTTTCGACAAGACAAGTAGGAAGATTCCAACGGAAAATAAGGACGAGAGAGCCAGGCCGTACAGCAGACCAAACATCAGCAAAGTAGCAGAGAAGTCCCAGCAAGTGGAGGATTCTCAATATCCTCCCAAGCTAGCTGAGTATGGGTTCAACATGAGATGTTAACGTTCCTGGAGGCATGGAGTGGATACAATCAGATTAAGATGGATCCTGCAGATCAAGAGAAGACGGCATTTATGTCCGAGAGGGGAATATATTGCTACAAGGTCATGCCATTCGGCCTAAAGAAGGCAGGCTCCACATATCAAAGGTTGGTTAACCGCATGTTCAAAGAGCAGATAGGAAGAACTATGGAGGTGTATATTGATGACATGGTGGTGAAATCAGAAAAAGCCAAAGATCACATGCGGCACCTGGCAGAAACATTCAGCACCCTCAGGGAATACAAAATGAAGCTAAATCCATCTAAATGCACCTTCGGAGTATCTTCTGGCAAATTCTTAGGCTATATTGTAACTGAAAGAGGGATAGAGGCCAGCATCGAGCAGATCAAAGCCGTATTACAACTAGAGTCACATGAGAAGCCTAAAGATGTTCAAAGACTAGCTGGAAAGATAGCAGCCCTAAGCAAGTTCATCTCAAGATCTTCAGATAAGTGCAGGCTGTTTTACGACATACTAAAAAAAAGTCAGAAGTTTGAATGGACTGCGGATCACGAGCAAGCCTTCAGAGAGCTGAAACACTACCTCAACAGCCCGCCACTGTTGTCGAAGCCGGAGCTAGGAGAACCACTATTCCTATACCTGGTCGTCACAGAGGTGGCAGTGAGCGCTGTTCTGGTCAGAGAGCAGGAAAAGGAGTAGAAGCCAGTGTACTACGTGAGCAAGTCTCTGCTACCGGAAGAGACCAGGTACACATCTCTTGAAAAGTTAGTATTAGCACTGGTAGTGGCATCTCGCAAACTGCGCCCCTATTTTGAGTCCCACACCATACATGTTGTGACCAACTACCCGCTGAAATCTATCATGAGGAAGCCTGAACTATCAGGCAGAATGTCAAAATGGTCAGTACACCTCAGTGGGTACGATATACAGTATGACCCCAGAACAGCAATCAAGTCACAAGCACTGGCCGACTTCGTATCAGACTTCAGCATTTGACCATCCGATCCGCAGATGAGGAAATCCTCAACTTAAAGGGGAGCAAGGAGACAGAGAGGTCGGCATATGTACATTGACGGGGCCTCCAACCAAAGGGGCGGTGTGGGATTAATCTGCGATCACCACAGGGAGACCGATGGCACAAGCAGTGAGATGTGAATTCAAGGCAACCAACAATGAAACAGAGTACGAGGCCTTAATATTAGGAATGAAGCTAGCTCTGGAGTTAGGAGTTAGGCACCTGCGCATATCCAGTGACTCTCTACTAATAGTTAATCACGTGAAGAATGAGTTTATAGCCAGAGACTCAAAGATGATTTCATACTTAAAAATAGCAAAGGAGCTAAAACAAAAATTCGCAACT